>NC_090172.1:4079445-4366945 GCF_024679245.1 Pseudorasbora parva | reverse complement strand
ATGAATGAAATCCACAGTGAAAATGTAAAAGTATAGCCAAAGCAAACACAAGCAGCCCGAAATGACTGGGTAGCCTACAGTCACATTTTTTTTCAAACTACACAGATCAGTTTTTAACAGCTTAAAGTTAAGCATTAATAAAAGACTCAGGTCAACAGTAATGCCTATGATACATGGGGCAATTTTGCCAAGCGATGTTGCTTAGGCATTTTCCCATTGAGAATGGGCAACACATTTCTTTTTGGATATCCAGATAGAAATGTGTTGCCCATTCTCAATGGGAAAGCAACATTGCTCAAAAAGTTGCACTGTGTATCATCAGCTTTAGTCCACACATTATTCTGCCTCTGAGCCTCACCGGTCCCGGGTGCGACAGGTCCTGGTGCTGTGACCATGGGGGCGTCTCTGTGCCTCAGGCCCCTCCGCCGAAGGAGCCTCAGAACTGGCTGCATATATAGTGCATCCCATGAAATCCCAGATGTCCGATGCAGATTTGCTAAGCAGCAAGAGGAAACGTGTACTTCCATGCCCTTGCAGGACATTAGAGGAAAAGTCATCGCCTCAGCTTCTCCATGCCTCCCTCCCATCCCCCTCCCATCAGCGATAATCAGATTTTACATTCACAATCCACAAAATCATCCTGCGTAATCTCCACTGCTGCATCACGTTGCACATAAAAAGCTCCTTTTGTCATAGACAAAGCACTTTACACAAGCTAAAAGGGCTTTATGGGTCTTACTGTGCAAATACTCAAATGATTCAAAACAATTACCCTTTCAAACATTTCATTGTTGCCATATGACTGTCTAACAGCATTAGAGCAATAAGGCAAGTGAATTAAAATGCTAGGGATTTGGAATTTCATGCATTCAAGAATTTGTATGGATTGGAATATTTCCAGCAGTTTATTGAGCCTGTCAGTCTTATAAACATATAAAACTCGTTTTAAATAGTTAACAGTGCTCCCACAGTCGTATAAAACATGGAAATATCACAATGTTAAAAAGGACTGATGTACCATGGGAAGATGTTCTTTAAAAAAGAAAAATCAGTGACTGACAATTTCATAGTGCATATATTTTCTATCATTTCATTGGATATGAATTGCATAATCTCTATAAAAGGCAGAATTCATTCATTAAAGCTACACTGTGTAACTTTTTTAGTTTATTCTTAGCTAAAATCACTTAGTTCTTTCAAAAATATATGTGCTCATTAATGTATATTTACTTCTTTCAAGTAATAATGTATTCTCGTAATTTTATAATATACCATTGAAAATACATACGTGTTGAGGGTTCGGATGGCGGTCGCCATGTTGCTCCTCCATCTTGAAAGTACATTTGCCAAAGAGGGACATACCCGTAAATTCAAGCTTCGCTTTTCGCGTTTTTACACTCGATGGCACCGTGTCGAATGTGAAGAGGGGGATTGCTTGAGGCTGCTATATGATGATGGAGGATCACTCTTAAGCCCCTTTCACGCTGCTCGTCGGACCCGCAATATTCCCGGAGCATTGCCGGGTCGCCTTCTGTGTGAAAGCAACCACGTCCTGGAATTGATTACCGAATTCGACTCGGGTCGGGGACCTAGTACACTCTAAAAAATGCTGGGTTAAAAACAACCCAAGTTGGGTTGAAAATGCACCGACCCAACAATTGAGTTGTTTTAACCCAATGGTTGAGTTGTTTTAACCCAGTGGTTGAGTTGTTTTAACCCAGTGGTTGAGTTGTTTTAACCCAGTGGTTGGGTTAAATGTTGCTTAAGACAACCCAATTGCTGGGTAAGAACAACTCAACCATTGGGTTAAAACAACCCAATTGTTGGGTCGGTGCATTTTCAACCCAACTTGGGTTGTTTTTAACCCAGCATTTTTTAGAGTGTAACATTGCGGGATATGTATCAGAGTCGCCAAGGAAGCGGAAAAGAGAATTAAGCCGGCAACGCGACAGGCAAATCAACAAGACAAAAGTAAATATTGGAGTGGCCTTTCCAAGATGGAAAGAGCTCATGGGGAGCAACGATTTTAAAAAGAACGCCGACATTGCCTGCTTTCTTCTCGACAGGTAATATTAATTCAGCCTATTTGTGTATATTGGAAGTTTTATTGTTGCTTGGCTAATTATATCATGGTGTGCTGTGCATAACACTAGAACGACGTCTAGGATAGTTTTCCTCGCGTCAATGATGAAAAAGTATTGTTTACCTTATAACATAAATCCGTGTTCTATGACGGATAACATGACATTAATATTTTAATTGCATTATAATTTGTTTGCCTTACGCTAGTGGTGTTGTACAATATACAGAATAATGATAGCACTGATAAAAGTTCCTTTACTAAGAGCTTGCATTCGTCTGGGAACCTGATAGCTGATGTTAGCAATGAACTGGTTAAAAATAACGAAAACGTAAAACTATTATTCATTTTACATAGATTAATTTGATCATAGATCATTTGTTAAATTAAATAACTGCAAATTATAATAGTTTTCAAAAATTACCTCATCACTTGAGTTGACGCAACACTCACCGAAGAGGTCGAACTGGAAGCCATGACTAAATCGGCCACCGTAGGAGTTGAAACGAAATCGAAATTGAGAGGAGCAGAAACTATTATTCACTGGATGGTCATATACCTTTTCACCACTAGATGGGAGAAAATATCACACAGTGTAGCTTTAATGGTTGGGGGAAATCATGTAGATTTATTGGTCGTGTAGGAATGGGAAAAATTAATTAATTTGATAAAGAATCATTGACAAAGTAGGAATAAGTGTCCTCTAGTGTTAACTGGACCTTACAATTGTCAGCATGGCCCGGTTTACAGCTGGCGTTAAGATGCGTTTCGGTCAATCGGATCCCAAGTAGACGAGGGAGTGACATTCCCGTTTACACCTGGTGTTTTAATCCATCTCTTGTCCACTTTTAACCACTTCTGTCCTGATTTCTTTGAGGGGAGGGTAAATGTATGGGCTTTTTCAGATCTTTCCATCTAATGAACAAAATAAGCTTTTAAAAAATGCAATTTACATATGAACTCGTCCAGAGATAAAGGAAAAACATCGGAACCAGTGTCAGAACCATTGAAAATGGGTGGAACGAGACCCCCACTTTTTAAGACCAAGATATTTAACCCACTCAGTTTTATCGTCTCTAATTCAGTGCATGTCTGTTTACCTACCCCTAATTGATAAACACTTATTATTAAACACATTAGATGCTTTATTTTCACATTTATATTGAAAATAAATGCCTTTCTGATCTGATATGTGATGGGGAAAAGGGAGTAGAGGGAGTTCGGCAAAAGGCGGATTCGAACCTCGGGTCGTTTTGCATCAAAACTTGATGCCATTCTCCTTACCCCTACACTATCGGTGCTGTAAATTAATCTGTGTTTTCCATAGTTTTGTCTGGCCCAACCAGATGTTTAGTAAACACGATATATTTGTACTCAATATGAATGGCATCTGCTCCAGTAAAATATTTTAGAGAGGACCCACCCACATTTTTTTGCTTCCGACACCCATGAGGGAAAACACACAGAGAGCCTCAGCTTTAGTTTTGCTCTGACAGCCCCAAGACCAGCAGAACGCTGAGAGTGTGTGTTAGAAATCAGGAATGGTGAGAGAACATTGTGCTGGTACGTTTTTCATCTTCAAACCAAACTTGGGTCTCCAGCCGTCAAAGTTAAAATCCCGTCTGGCTCGCACTCTTCCCATAATGTTCCCGCATTAGGTCAGTAGACGGAGAGAAGACGGTCTTTTGTGGCTGTTTGAACACATTCGGCCACATGAGCGTCTACACTACGAAAGCAATCCGGTCCAATGTGTTTTCCACTACCTCTGGACGTGGCCGAAAGTGGATAAGCTCAAAACATTTCAGACCCGTTTACACCTGTATTTAGAGTCGTCCACTTGTGATCTGATTGACCAAAACTCATCTTAATACCAGTGTGAACAGGGCCAATGATAACACTTGAAAACCATCTTTTGATTGAAAGATAATAACATCCACATTTATCGTTAAAAAAAAGAACATGTAAAAATAAATAAAAATAATTATAAAGTTCTTTAAATGATTGTAAAACAGAACAGAGAGAGCCACACAAGGACAGATGTGATTGTCTCATAAAAAGATTTATTTTTTTTTGCCTAAATGTACAAAGGCAAGTTACAGTATTGTATAAAAAAGAAACGTGGTAATGTACACTTTACATAAGAGAACAGTCCAAGAAAGAACAGGAGGAATTGGGTGAAACAGCAAAAAAAAAAAAAAAAAAAAAATCAAAATAAAGCCATTAAAAAAAATGTAAACATTCTTTATTCTTTAAGTACCGGGGCCTGATACTTGGTGATAAGATGAGAAACACTTGGGATGAAGCGCAACAGGAAAGAGGTGGTAGTCCATTGTGAAAATGACGTAAAGCATGCAATAGTGCACTGCATCCTCTTTCCACAAAATCACAGCATGTCAACTGAGCACCATTTGAAGCGAAATGCATGGGACAATTACCATGTTCTGAGAATCTTTCTTCACTGACAAAAAATAATTGTTCAGGTTTGAACTCTTGGCAATTCAGAAAGTGGTTCTGTGCAGCACAAACATCCCAATGTACCTAATATCAAATTACATATTTGGATGTGTAACAGCCCATTTCTCTCTGTGTACCATGGTGCTTTACTGCTTTTTATTATCCATTGCGACTTTAAACACGAGAGGGAGTGAATGAGTCAACGTAATCCTCCGAACACCTGTCTGTCGTTTCGTTCCAAAAATCTACCCATTTGTGTGAAAATATGACCCCAAATCAGTATTTTCAGCAGAAAATGACCAGGAAACCGCCTGAGAACCACCATTATCTAACAAGTTGAGATTTTGGATTGAGAGACCCCCGAGACTTATTTGAGAGTTTCAAGGATCTACTGAATGTTAAAAAATCCAGCAAGCCAAAACAAAGCTATGGCAGATAAAGCCGAGGACAGTACCGAAAAACACACCTAAGAGACAGATTTCAACAAAACAACAGTAATCAGATGGTTGCTCGATTGCATTTTAAAATAGTCCCTCTGTACATCATATACAGACATCACATGGTGTGCGCAACCAAGAAAGTCGACAGTGTTTGGTGTGAAACCAAAGCTGCTTTGCCTGAGGAGACACTGTTTAAAGCCACATTTCTAGTGCTATAGTACACCATGCTGGACGACACATGAAATACACAGAGCATGATGGTCTATGAAAGCATGTTCGGGTCAAACGCTCACTTGGTTTCATAAAACACGCTGGAGTTATCACAACACTTCCACAATAAGTGTTCAGGGATAGAGCGGCCCCATGCAAGAACGAAACTACTGGGCCTCTGGTGTCACGCACCCCATACCGCTGTCACAGAACGGCCACCACGTAAGCGTCTCTCTAAAAGAACTTACTATACCTTGTCACATAAACAAACACCCATTTTAAGAACCACAGCGATAAATCGGAAATTCTGTTAGCAATGAGGTAAGGTAGCCAAGACGGGAAAGAGGATATTCGGATTCAAGTTGAAGGATAACCGAGAGAATTCCCTGGAGTAAACGGACCTCAGCCGGTGCTGTTCTTCTGAAAGACTGGCCAAACAGTGCTCACTAAAATTAGATTTCACAAAAATGAATCTGGAAGTGAAGAATCTCGGGCAGTCATGCTAGTGTCTAACTGATACAGGACGCTTACCATGAGAGGCCAGATGGTCGTGCTGAACACGTCTTGATAAAACAGCATGACGGTCACCGGAACTTACTGCACAGTTTAAGCAGTGCTATAACTTACTGGTTGTTGGAACAGAAATGTTGATGTCATTTTTGTTACACGGAACCATGCTGATGATAGAGAAGCGAGGCGTGGAAAAAAGAAACAATCTTGAGGGGGGAAAAAGCAGTCTTGAGGCATGTGGCGATCAGAACCGTTTAGGAACCAAGGGCCAAAAGACAGAGTTATGAGACAATACTAGATATTATCTGAAGCGTTCACTGGTGGTATCTAGAGAACAATTCAAAAACGTGGGTCAAACCGTTTTTTGTTTTTGTTTTCAGTGAGGATGCCAACTAAAATAAAAAAGGAAACAACTTTAGTTATCTCAGTGTGATAAAACTATTCAGTCTTTGTGTTCTTATGTCCCCTCCAAGTCCTCGCCTCAGCCTGGCCACAGCCTGCGTCAGGCGAGCACAATGACAGTCCTTGCTTTTCAACCATTCCTCACCAGTTGACAGGCAGAGTTCAGTGGCCAGCTGGGCTTTGAGCAGGGCAGGATGGCTTTGAACCTGGTCTCAGTCTGTAGTGGGGTACGAGGTACAGATACTAGGAAAACATCAATCTGCCACACATTCCGGCAGAAAAACTAAAAATATAGAAACACCATTCAACTGATGTCTAAATGAACTCCATATACTTCCCCATGTGATCCAGTCACATGATTATTTGTAAATAAGGGCGAGACAATCAGGTTTCCCTAAAAGAAAGAAAGAAAACACAAGAAACCACTGGTTAGAACAGAGCATTTTAATTTGGCTTTCAAATGAAATCTATAAACAATTATAAAAGTAAATTATTTATTATTTTTATTATTATTAAACATGCCTAATGCAATGCACTCTCCCCAGTTCCCTGATGTCATTACATGTCTTTCCACCAGAGGTCAGCACAGGCTTCATTTGTCGAAACGGTGCAGGAGTGTTAGCAATGCTGCTGTGCTAAAAACACTAGCCTCGATCTAGGGGTCCTTAAATAATCTTGCTATGAAACATATGGGAGGGCTACAGAACCTTTAGTAAAGAGCCTTCTATGAAGCTTTGACATGAAAGCAGAACTAGGGATACACATGCTGCTGTCATTACTGACTGATTTATGCGATTTACTCTCTGTTTGGCCACAATCCATCGCTCCTGCTGACTTTCCTTGATCTTTTGTTTCCTCTTACCATTCTCACCTCCGTGCTGGTGGGTACAGGGAAGGGGCTGAGGCTTGCTGACTGGCAACAATCGCTGACGATGAAAGGCCTGCAATTAAGGAACATCCAGTAAAGATGTTGTTTATGCTCAGTTTCCTTGTGCAATTGGCACAGTTTTATGAGCAGCAATATTTTGTTGTGTTATCCCCCCTAAACACATCACATAAGCCATTTTAAATCTCATTAAGAAATGCCTGGAAATTAGTGTGGTAAAGAAAAAAAGCTAATTTATGATATCATCATGATTAAAAATGAGGCCATATTGCACAGCATATGCTACCTATATAAAACGCATATAATAAAGTAAAACAATGATTTGGAGGTTAAATATATGTTCTGGACAGACTGTGAGCTTCATCCACAACCATCTCAAAATAATCTGAATGCTCATGTTCATAAATTAATGTAAAAGAGTAATGCTAACCTGTGGCATAAGACAGATCATACTGTCCGGCTACAAGGGGATAGCCTAGATGGTGGTGGTGGGGTTGCATTAGACGTTGGGAGGGAGATGATCGAGGCCGATCCATTTCTCTTTCCCTCTCTCGATCCCTCTCTCTTTCCCGCTCTCGATCACTTGGTCCTCTCTCCCTTTCATGGGAGGGCTTGTCGGCAACGGTGGGAGATTTGCTCTTGTACTGGTTGGCATGTTGGTGTAGTATGTCCAGGGCTTTGGACTCTGAAGCCGACTTGCTGCTGACTGTGGGGCTGGAGCGAGATTTCTCTGCTTCCTCTCCACCGCCCATTTTACTGCCATAAGGGGAGAAAGGGTATCCCGCTGGCAGATAGGACCCTAAAGATTAGGAAACCATATTGTGTTTCTATTTTATGGAAGTGCCTTAACACACATAAAGACCCAAAACATACTTTATGCAAGTATATGAATGTCAACTCTTTTACCAACACAAATTGATTTTTACATGTCATTGTGTTATAAAATGTCAAAACCAATTTATAAAGCAGCGCAAGTGTGTGTTGCCTTCTCAACGTTGCCACAAGGGGTGCTATAATGGGGATTCTGTAATCTACAAGAGGAGATTCTTGCTGAACAAGTTAAACTGTAGTCATGTCTAAAAATGATAACGCATCTGATTAAAAAGCAGCGGTATTTGAAAGTAATAGTTGCCACCTTGAGTACTGACGTTTGTTAATGCAACGCAAGAAAAATTTGTCATCTAAGTGATGATCCTTTGCACCATTCTATAATTGCATAGAGTATGTTGTTGGCCAAAACATACAAATCGATCATTAAATTAAATGATGTTATTATTTGTCTTACCTGGGTAGTTCTGCATCATGACGGAGGACATGCCTCTGTATCCAGGATGGTTGGGATCGTAGCTTTGTCCAAAAGGATATCCATGCATGTAATGCAGGTAGGGTTGGTGCTGTGCCAAGGGGGAGCTGAAAGGTATGTGGGCATTGGGCCGGGGATCTTTCCCTCCACTTCGATGGTCCTCAGTGCTGGGAGGACATGAACCATCAGTTCCATCTTTACTATCTTCTTTGGAGCTGTTGTCTTTTTGCCTAGGTCTCTCATCTCTGCCTTTTCTGTCTCGTTCCCTGTCTCGCTCCTCATCTGGCGGTCTCTGACTGTCAGGGTACTGGAAAACAAGAAGAAGTAACAGTCATGGTTTTAAAAGGTAATTAAATATGTTTACCCTTATGAAATCTGTGATTTTATCATTTTGACATATAATCTCACAATAATACTTAGAGTTTGCATTAGAAGACTTTAATTATGCTCATTGTTATCCTTTTCAGACTTCCTGGTCACTATGTGACATGAAGATGAGTAAAAGATGACTGATTTTTTATTTGTGTGTGAACTATCTCTCTAGCTTGCAAACAGTGCAGTTGTTCAGTTCAAGAATGACATGTTTGCCTCACCTGTCTGTACCACATGGCTTGCTCCATACCCAGCCTGGCAGACTCTACACTTGCCTTTGAGTCATCCTTTCCATGATGACCAGCTTCACTGAGCTTCATTTTAAGCCCCTCAGCCTGCTGTGGCTGCAGCTTGACCTCCTCCCCTTTAGGGATGATGACTGACTTGACAGGTTCGGAGTTAGTGTCTCTCTGCTTGCCAGTGGCCTGTGGCTTTCCAAGGTCTGAAAGGCTGGGTGCTTTTGTTAGGCTTGGAGGAACAGGGCCCTTCTGTTTCCAGTCCTCCTTCATAGAGGCTTCCCTGTCCTTTACACCTGAATCAGGCTTTTTCTCAGCAGACCTGTGCTGCTCAGCCATGAGTCTCTGCCTCTCCTCATACTGCTGCCTATAGGTTGGATTAGTGTTCATGAGGTGGTTGTGATATACCTGGTCTGGGTATCCATATGGGGGGACATAGTATTGGTTGTAGTAGAGCGGCTGCATGTACATATTGGAGCGCTGCTGAATGACCGAGGCTTGCTGCTGTTGGTGTGGCTGACTTGAAACAACCTCAGCTTTGCGCTCATCCTGCACGTCCACCTTCGCCTTCTCCTCTGGCAATTCTTGTTCATCTTCTTTCTTCAGTTTCACAGCTTGCACATCTGGTAGAGGACCACCACCAGTGGAGCCACTAGGGCTAGGGTGGGTGTAACTGGGAGAGTAGTAGTTGTCATAGTTAGCGTAATACGAAGATTCCTTAGAGGATGCCTGAGGCGGAAAGAGAGCCTTTTTCGCACTGTCCCTGCCTGACTGATCTTCAGTCTTGACTTTGACCCCTTCCACTTTGCCTTCCCCGTCCTCTCCTGCGTCAGATATGTCAGAGTATGCAGGACTATTCGTCTTTACTGAGGAACTATCAGCCCCATTCTGGGTGACAACGTGAAGAGGAGTGAGAGGCTGTCCGCTGCTATCCACACGACTGGCCACCCCGATGGATGGACTGGGAGCATTGTCAGTGAAGCTGTATATCTTATCCGCCTCTGCCTTCATGCTAGCAAGGCGGCTTTGATGAGGGTCTGAGGAGCCATTGAGATGACCTTCACTTCTACTTCCTGGGTCAGAGGTTTCAGAGTATGGACTTTTCCCCTCTTCGGTTTTCCCGCTTTTTGCTGGGAGCTTGGGACTGTCTGCATCCTTGGCCAAATCTTTCTTTTTCTTATCCTTTTTCTTTTTGTCCTTGGAGCTGCTCAAGGCTGGATTAAGTGGCGACGAGTCCCCAGCTACACCTAACTTAGATTGCATGCCTTTTAGCTGGGGACTCTTGGGGATGCCCTGCAACAGGTTGGGCATCCCAGGGGGATGGTTGGGGCTTCCACCACTGAATGATGTTGGCTGCAGAGAGTACATCTGCTGAGAAGGTATGGATGGAGCCATTGTCCTGGAAGATTTCATGTTCTTCTGGGACAGCTTGTCAGATTTGACATTGCTGTTGGGCTTTTTGGACTTCCTATCCTCTATGCCATCATTGCTAGCCTCATCAGCAGTGACGCAAGGCCCATCCTCACAAACCTCCATAGGTGTGCCACAAACGTCTGCCTCAACATCGCCATTCTTTTTCTTTGCCTTAGAGCCAAACTTTCCAGGAGAAGGAGATGGACTCTGAGCATCAAAGCCTCTTCCTTTAGGCGTGACAGACCGTGCTGGGGAGAGAGAGCCTTTCTGTGTAATCGAAGCTCCATTGCAACTTCCTGGCTCTGGATGAAGAGAGGATTCTTCCCCATACTCGCTGTCCCCATCCATGTCTAACTTAATATCATCGTCATTATGAGCACGAGCCTGATGGTACTTCAAGCCATTGATGTGCTTGTACTTCTTGTTGCAATTGGGATGTGGGCAGTCAATCAATACAGGTGAGGGGCAGGTTCTGTCTAGTGGAGGAGGAAGGGATTCAGTTTTGATGATAGGAATTGGGAGTGCAGAAGAGGTCATTCCACCATTTGAATTTGTGCGCATACGCTTATTGCCTTTAGAATCTTCAGAGCTGGAGTTGGGCTCCATGTCTGATGCAGGCTTGCTCTTGCGCTTACTGGCCGAGGAGGGACTGGCTTTTATATCCTCTGTGTTGCTGTTGGGAGGAGTCCTGCGCTCAGAGGAGTTTTGGCTTCCACGTCGACCCTTGCTGTTGGAACTTGCTCTTGTCTTGCTGTTGTTGCTGCCCTTATTATCAGACGAGTTGCTGTTCTCATTTACTGGGGTGTTGCTATTGGGTCGCATTCTTTTACCACGGCCACGTCCATTTCTCATTTCTAGATCACTTGTGGGAGACTCACAGAACCTGAAAGAAAAATGTACATTATTTATAAGACCTTCACAATTAACTTAATAGTTAGCCGTCATGTCAATCCCTAAATGAAATGCTGTCAATGGATAAATTAGATCACAGTTGTTATTGTAGATTCTTGCATTAAGCCAAAGGAGGGATTATATTCTTATCACCTGATAGGCTTGGTGATGTGTGTGTTTTTAATAGTGTGCCTCATCCCTAGGGGTTATGATGTGATACACCTGGCTTACTGCTAGTCTAGAGGGAGTAGGGGCAAGTGAAGTGGGAGGAAGGGAGGGGGGCTGACAGTCAGAGACCAGAGAACAGGATCCTGGTACACTTGACTTTCTTGATTTGAAATGTGAAAAAAACATTTTACATACCTTGGAGGGGCCCAGTCATGACGTGTACAATCCAAAAGTGTTCCGACATATGTTTTGTTCCTCCAGGTAACGTTAACCACCAGCATACCTGTAAAAAATAAATATGACCCTTAATTTAATGTGAGAATATCTCTGGAGGCTCAATGACACACTAATACTATGGAGTTATAATTCTAATGCTCCTCCACCTCATTCACAATATTCAATGCACAGTCCTGACAGAAGCCACAATTCCCATTTAAAGAGTTCAAATGGAGGCTTTCAAAACAGCCATGCTATTTTATACGGTGTACTTCATGATTACACCAACTAAAAGCTGTAAGAAGTAGAGTGTGTCATTTCTGGAAGGAAAATTGTTTGATGGTGTCCTCCATCTGACTTTGCAGTACTGTGAGCCGCCTCTGCAAATGGTTTAGCAATTGTGTGAAAACAGCTGAAGCAAATGAAAATGTTTGTGTCTGGCAGTGATTCAGAGGCTTCGCTACAGAAGCTTGGACAGGTAAGTGCCTGATATTTCTATTTTACACTACCATAATAGCAGGCAAAATCAATATAAGACTACAATTAAATGCCCTTAATAGCTCATGCGAGGCAGTATAATGTTGTGTAACACTGATATGGCTTCAGTCAGACTAATGTATTTCAGGTAAGCCACTTTTATGCTAAGTATACTATTTTGTGCACTTAATGAACATTTGTAGAATGTTGGTTTATTCAAGGAGGAGTATCAAAACCTTTTTCTTGTTTTCCACCATCCCAAGCATTATAGCATGGGCATCTGAATGTGAGAGCTGAATTCATGACCGTTCCTTTGAAAAATGTCAATGGAGGTCAGTCGAAGGGCACATTAGTGGGGCCCCTTCCTATTTCACTTGCAGTCATTAGTGGTTCTCTGGCCACCTGTCTGAACCCAGACTAAATGAGGCTAAATGGCCGGCGTTTCACCTCTGATGCTCTTCAGAAGCCAGAGTGGAACAAACAGAAGCCTGGCATGTGCACTGCTGCACTCTTACACTCCATTAAAAACAGCTCTATTAGTTTTGAAAGGCTACACCAACTGAAGATTTACTAGCGGGGATTTAAATCCATAAATAGCTCACATGTAATATTTAAAATGCAAAACCCAAAACATAAAGAACTCAACAACAACAACAAAAATCACACACACACACACACACACACACACACACACACACACGCGCACACACACACACACACACACACACACACACACACACACACACACACACACACACACACACAAACAACATCACAAACACCACACACAAAAAATGTAACAGCTTATTTGTTGGTGATAAAACAATTGCAGTCATAATTTTTTTGTTTTTAATTGTTCATTGTTACTTAAGCCTGGTGATATTTTACAAACCATAGTTGTCATGCAATATGTCCACCCAAACTTTCCATTGCACTTGGAAATACATGAGCAGACTCCAGTTTTTAAAAAGAGCCAGAGTCTAAACTCAGCAGGAGGTAAGTTTGATTGATTTTTAAGATGCATGCACTTCATTGGCCTCATGGTGAAATCCAAGAAGTGACAAGTATGCAAATGAAAACAGAAAAGCTAATGATACAATCAGCTATGTTTTGCTTAAACCAACAGTCAATTCTGGCCATAAAATAGCAATGGGTTATTGAGGTGGCCCTGGAAAGAGGGTTGAATCAGGATACTGGCATATTAGCCTTGCTGTTTGGCACGGTTGTGTTTGCTGGCACGGAGCCCCTCATAGTCTGTGGGTGAGGGCTTTCTGGGCTCTACTTCAAGAGCAATAAACTTTCAGAAGATTTAGGGCTGACATTTGGAGGCATCAGCATGCACGGCTTGTGAGAGAGGATGCCACACCAACACGACCCTGGTCCGCTTCCAGCGTCCTGCAGAGGGGATTTGTGTCAGAGTGATGCCTAGAAATATTGCACCAATCTGCCTCTGACTGTTTCATCATGAACTGAGAGCTGTCTGCCCTTAACCTCCTGCCATTCTGGGATTCACGCACTGGGCTGAAACATGAGCAAGTCAATATGTCCATCCACAAATAAAAGGTTGCAGTGCACTAGATAAGATTTCCACAGTCTTTGGCTGAAATAAAGCACAGCACTGTTGATTCGAGGAAGTCAGGAGAGGACACTGCGACTCAGCAACAACTTGATCTGCAATAAGTCATGGAAGATAGATACTCTGTGTCAAAGCCCAGCGAGCTGCCTAGGCAACATTTGTTGTTTTACTAGTTACATTCCTGACACAAATGCTGCTAAATTATGTTTCCCTACAATATGCCTTGTTGAAATCTCAGAAAGCACTGTATGCCTCCATACATAGTGAAACTAAGGGAGATTCAACAAAAGTATTTGACTGACAACTACTGTATTGATGCCAATCAAGTCAACTGGGTGCTGGGTGTCCAAAATAGTGTACTGTACGAGTAGGGACTACAGGGAGTGCAGAATTATTAGGCAAATTAGTATTTTGACCACATCATCCTCACTATGCATGTTGTCTTACTCCAAGCTGTATAGGCTGGAAAGCCTACTACCAATTAAGCATATTAGGTGATCGGTCATCTATGTAATGAGAAGGGGTGTGGTCTAATGACATCAACACCCTATATCAGGTGTGCATAATTATTAGGCAACTTCCTTTCCTTTGGCAAAATGGGTCAAAAGAAGGACTTGACAAGCTCAGAAAAGTCAAAAATAGTGAGATATATTGCAGAGGGATGCAGCAGTCTTAAAATAGCCAAGCTTCTGAAGCGTGATCATCGAACAATCAAGCGTTTCATTCAAAATAGTCAACAGGGTCGCAAGAAGCGTGTGGAAAAACCAAGGTGCAAAATAACTGCCCGTGAACTGAGAAAAGTCAAGCGTGCAGCTGCCAAGATGCCACTTGCCACCAGTTCTGCCATATTTCAGAGCTGCAACATCACTGGAGTGCCCAAAAGCACAAGGTGTGCAATACTCAGAGACATGGCCAAGGTAAGAAAGGCAGAAAGTCGACCACCACTGAACAAGACACACAAGCTGAAACGTCAAGACTGGGCCAAGAAATATCTCAAGACTGATTTTTCTAAGGTTTTATGGACTGATGAAATGAGAGTGAGTCTTGATGGGCCAGATGGATGGGCCCGTGGCTGGATTGGTAAAGGGCAGAGAGCTCCAGTCCGACTCAGACGCCAGCAAGGTGGAGGTGGAGTACTGGTTTGGGCTGGTATCATCAAAGATGAGCTTGTGGGGCCTTTTCGGGTTGAGGATGGAGTCAAGCTCAACTCCCAGTCCTACTGCCAGTTTCTGGAAGACACCTTCTTCAAGCAGTGGTACAGGAAGAAGTCTGCATCCTTCAAGAAAAACATGATTTTCATGCAGGACAATGCTCCATCACACGCGTCCAAGTACTCCACAGCGTGGCTGGCAAGAAAGGGTATAAAAGAAGAAAATCTAATGATATGGCCTCCTTGTTCACCTGATCTGAACCCCATTGAGAACCTGTGGTCCATCATCAAATGTGCGATTTACAAGGAGGGAAAACAGTACACCTCTCTGAACAGTGTCTGGGAGGCTGTGGTTGCTGCTGCACGCAATGTTGATGGTGAACAGATCAAAACACTGACAGAATCCATGGATGGCAGGCTTTTGAGTGTCCTTGCAAAGAAAGGTGGCTATATTGGTCACAGATTTGTTTTTGTTTGGTTTTTGAATGTCAGAAATGTATATTTGTGAATGTTGAGATGTTATATTGGTTTCACTGGTAAAAATAAATAATTGAAATGGGTATAAATTTGTTTTTTGTTAAGTTGCCTAATAATTATGCACAGTAATAGTTACCTGCACACACAGATATCCCCCTAAAATAGCTAAAACTAAAAACTTCCAAAAATATTCAGCTTTGATATTAATTAGTTTTTTGTGTTCATTGAGAACATGGTTGTTGTTCAATAATAAAATTAATCCTCAAAAATACAACTTGCCTAATAATTCTGCACTCCCTGTACATTTGAATTTGAATTTATTTACTGTCATGTGACCAAGCAGCTTTAGTTGCGTTGCGTCATTTCACTTCCATTCATAAATCCCCTCCTGTGGCCTCATGGGATAGTAAGTGTCCATCGAACGCACACTTCAGAATTTTTCAGTAGTAGTAGGTAATCCGGGGACTTTTTGTTGACTATTTTCCAAATACTATGTCTTCGGACATACTATTATTTTTGGCGTACTGTTATTTGCATAGCATATAGTAGGGAAGTATTTGATTTTGGATGGTCTTATGACATGGCTTGGCAAATCTGGGCTATGTCCGAAATCGCTCCCTATACACTTAAATAGGGGAACGGCCATTTGTAGTGGTGTCCTAAACCACAGGAGACATCACAGAGTGCACTCATTCAATCCCACAATGCACCCCAATAACGAGCATACAACCGATGTATACTCAACTGCTAGAGAATACTAGGGCTGTAACGATATGTGGTATGAAATCAAAATCGCAATATGCAGGTCCACGAACCTATGTCGCGATGTGAGAAGGCAGAATCGCGACACACTCCTTCCAACTCCCAGAATTATCCTTCCTGTCCAGGTCCAAATTTTAAGTCAGCAGTATGGCAACATTTCGGCTACCCGGTGGAGAACAAGGATGGCAATCATGTAGTTGACAAGACCCACACAATTTGCCGTAAGTGTTTCAAGAAGCTTCCCCAACTGGCCAGCAACACAACCAACATGCAGATGCTGGAGACACACTGATAGATTATTTTTTATCGCAGACAAATGCCCGAGATCATCAGCAAATCAGTGCTCGTGTACACGAGTGACAATCACACAGTGTGAATGATCACAGACGCTATCAGAGAGAATCGCAGACGGGTCGCCAACGCCTGCAAGATATTTGGCATGCTAAATATCTGGACCTGTCAATAGGGTCTGGCTGCAGACTTGCAGTCTTCAGAACTCATTTCAACTTCTGCTGTGTGAAATGAGTTCTGACTGAAAATGACATCTGCGATGACCGACAGCCAATGAGAGAGTGAGATACAGCAGCGGGAGGTTCAGGGAGGAGTTATAGACAGAATATCAGTATTTTAATAGATATATTTACAATTCTATCAAACAGAAACAAAGCCTAAACATTTGCGCGTCGTTCAGCCGCAGCAGCACATTACACAATTATTTATTTACCTCAAACTCTCTTTGCAGAACACAATCCTGGCTCCCTCTGTCTCTCCAACAATTTCCTCCGCCATATCCTTTTTCCTTTTTCTCCACAAATCAGTGCACAGACAATTTGAAGCAAACTTTGTGCAGTTCATAATTTTTAATAACAATTCCAAGTCTTGCGCGAGAACTCCGATCTGACGCACGTGTGATCTCACGTGATTACTTGTCACATCGCACGTGTGTTTGGTTGGGAAACGTAGTTTGCGCAGCGGAGAGAGAGTTGTCTGCGATTCTTCCTCTTGTACAGTTTTATACAGTGTGAACTCTTCTGTCTCCGATCCATCGGTCAGTGTGAACCCCTCTGTCTCCGATCCATCGGTCAGTGTGAACCCCTCTGTCTCCGATCCATCGGTCAGTGTGAACTCTTCTGTCTCCGATCCATCGGTCAGTGTGAACCCCTCTGTCTCCGATCCATCGGTCAGTGTGAACCCCTCTGTCTCCGATCCATCGGTCAGTGTGAACTCCTCTGTCTCCGATCCATCGGTCAGTGTGAACCCCTCTGTCTCCGATCCATCGGTCAGTGTGAACCCCTCTGTCTCCGATCCATCGGTCAGTGTGAACCCCTCTGTCTCCGATCCATCGGTCAGTGTGAACCCCTCTATCTCCGATCCATCGGTCAGTGTGAACTCCTGTCTCCGATCCATCGGTCAGTGTGAACCCCTCTGTCTCCGATCCATCGGTCAGTGTGAACTCTTCTGTCTCCGATCCATCGGTCAGTGTGAACCCCTCTGTCTCCGATCCATCGGTCAGTGTGAACCCCTCTGTCTCCGATCCATCGGTCAGTGTGAACCCCTCTGTCTCCGCTCCATCGGTCAGTGTGAACCCCTCTGTCTCCGATCCATCGGTCAGTGTGAACCCCTCTGTCTCCGATCCATCGGTCAGTGTGAACCCCTCTGTCTCCGATCCATCGGTCAGTGTGAACTCCTCTGTCTCCGATCCATCGGTCAGTGTGAACGCCTCTGTCTCCGATCCATCGGTCAGTGTGAACGCCTCTGTTTCCGATCCATCGGTCAGTGTGAACCCCTCTGTTTCCGATCCATCGGTCAGTGTGAACCCCTCTGTTTCCGATCCATCGGTCAGTGTGAACCCCTCTGTCTCCGATCCATCGGTCAGTGTGAACCCCTCTGTCTCCGATCCATCGGTCAGTGTGAACCCCTCTGTTTCCGATCCATCGGTCAGTGTGAACCCCTCTGTCTCCGATCCATCGGTCAGTGTGAACCCCTCTGTCTCCGATCCATCGGTCAGTGTGAACCCCTCTGTCTCCGATCCATCGGTCAGTGTGAACCCCTCTGTCTCCGATCCATCGGTCAGTGTGAACCCCTCTGTCTCCGATCCATCGGTCAGTGTGAACCCCTCTGTCTCCGATCCATCGGTCAGTGTGAACCCCTCTGTCTCCGATCCATCGGTCAGTGTGAACCCCTCTGTCTCCGATCCATCGGTCAGTGTGAACTCCTCTGTCTCCGATCCATCGGTCAGTGTGAACTCCTCTGTCTCCGATCCATCGGTCAGTGTGAACTCCTCTGTCTTCGATCCATCGGTCAGTGTGAACTCCTCTGTCTCCGATCCATCGGTCAGTGTGAACCCCTCTGTCTCCGATCCATCGGTCAGTGTGAACTCCTCTGTCTCCGATCCATCGGTCAGTGTGAACTCCTCTGTCTCCGATCCATCGGTCAGTGTGAACCCCTCTGTCTCCGCTCCATCGGTCAGTGTGAACCCCTCTGTCTCCGCTCCATCGGTCAGTGTGAACCCCTCTGTCTCCGCTCCATCGGTCAGTGTGAACCCCTCTGTCTCCGATCCATCGGTCAGTGTGAACCCCTCTGTCTCCGCTCCATCGGTCAGTGTGAACCCCTCTGTCTCCGCTCCATCGGTCAGTGTGAACCCCTCTGTCTCCGCTCCATCGGTCAGTGTGAACCCCTCTGTCTCCGATCCATCGGTCAGTGTGAACCCCTCTGTCTCCGATCCATCGGTCAGTGTGAACCCCTCTGTCTCCGATCCATCGGTCAGTGTGAACCCCTCTGTCTCCGATCCATCGGTCAGTGTGAACCCCTCTGTCTCCGATCCATCGGTCAGTGTGAACCCCTCTGTCTCCGATCCATCGGTCAGTGTGAACCCCTCTGTCTCCGATCCATCGGTCAGTGTGAACCCCTCTGTCTCCGATCCATCGGTCAGTGTGAACTCCTCTATCTCCGATCCATCGGTCAGTGTGAACCCCTCTGTCTCCGATCCATCGGTCAGTGTGAACCCCTCTGTCTCCGATCCATCGGTCAGTGTGAACACAGCAGTGACTGAATGATTCCCCAGACTGTCATGCAGTGACCCGACGAGTTTGAAAATCGCGCAGTCTGAACTAGGCTTTATGTTCAAGTAATGTCGGAAAGATTGCACGAGCGCCACCATAAAGCCTTCATCCTCAGGTGAATTTAATGTAAATGCGGCAAGGCAAATCACTCCTGCACTAATTATTTAAAACCAAAATAAACTTTAGGACTTCTGAAGTTATCTTTATGAGAAGTGTGGGTGGACTGTCTGCAACGTCTTTAAGAGAGTGCAGCACAGCGGAAAGACATCTCAAAGTGTGTGAGAGATGTGTTCCCTGCCACGGGATCTTGCTGCTCTACTTCCCACCCACACAAAGTGTCACCACGATACAGATCTGCCCAACACCCCGATGAGGAAAATAACACATCAAAAGGAGAGATGCACACCAGTGGAACCAGCTCTCGCATCCCAAAGAGAGAGAGAGAGAGGTAGTGTATGACATCTGCCCAACAATGGTTCCCTCTCTGAAGTGAAAGAGCAGATGACTGGAGCCCTGTGTTTGAGAACCGTCCTGCAAAAAAAACAGATCCGAGCTGATGTCATGGAAGTGTGGCACTGGTTGGGAAGGGCTGTCAATGGCCACACAAACGGTCTTGTTTTTCTCTCCCTCTTGACCCTTCAACTGCGTTCTCTCTCCATGTCAAAGACACACACACTAGAGTGGCCACAGAGGAGCAGGGTGAATCAGACACACTGTGCCCATGGCAAGAGGAATAGAAAACACTTAGACAGCCAATGCGCTCTGAATGTTGATGAAGCAGCCCTTTATGTGTCGGCATTGGGAGGATGGCAGCAGGCAGAGTGTGGGCGGCACTTATTCCACTGCCTACCCAAGGCCTAGATATGCTCTCATTTAGGGATTCGAAGGAGATTTTTCCTTTTTATTCTCGACAATCAAGACTGAGGCTGGTGGAGAGCAGAACACATTGATGTTTCTGCAGTGGGCTATGATTAGAAGGCATAAAAAATAAAAAAACTTCAGAATCTGGCCAAATCCAGTTAGAATAAATTAAATTGCAAGCGTGAGGTGCCTTACGCTGCTCTGAATGAGAAGCTGAAATCATTACCAGGCAGGTGTTTTCATACAAGATATATAGATAGATGTACTTTATAGTTCCCTGAGGAGAAATTCAGGAAGAGACTAATATGTAAATTAGGACAGGAACAAATGATTATTTTGGTATATGTGTAGTGTGCTCTAGATCTACTTTAGAAAGCATTTCAGCCGTTGTATCCATTTGAAGAAAGCCGACGTCACAGTGCAAGTACTGAACTAAATTCCCTAATTGCGCTTTAATTGTCAAATACATACAAGGTTTACATAAACACAGCCGGTTATATCTGAAGTGAATGTAGACAGTTGTGTGTCAGTATATTGGATCCGCGCATGAGACATGAGCCTAATAAACCTGCTGACTTTGTGTCATTCATTTTAATCAAACAACAAAAGACAGAGAAAATCACCCACCGAATAACTTCAGTAGCATAAATGTATATTTAATTAGGTAAAAGCAGTTTAATTTGAAAATTCAAAATAGACCTTGCCAAAAAAAGTCAAGCACTGTTTATTTAATTTGTATCTAATATTGTATATTTATTTAGACTGATCTCATGAAATGGCATACGTATGATACGCAAATTCGTATGCCATTTTGGCGTGCTATCAAGACACATAATCGCTTTTTAGCGTGTTTATCAACGCCGTTTTATCCCATCCCCCTACATTGCCCCTACCCCTAAACCTATTCATCACTCTTTCACACACACACAATGCCCCTACCCCTAAACCCATCACACATACACACACTGCCCCTACCCCTAAACCCATCACACATACACACACTGCCCCTACCCCTAAACCTACTCATTACTCTCTCACACACACACACACACTGCCCCTACCCCTAAACCCATCACACATACACACACTGCCCCTACCCCTAAACCTACTCATTACTCTCTCACACACACACACAAACTGCCCCTACCCCTAAACCTACCCATCACAAGAAACATTTTGCATTTTTACATTTTGAAAAAAACATAATTTAGTAAGTTTATAAATCCATTTACATTGTGGGGACACACTCAAGCACACACACACAATGGTTCGTTTCGGCATAGACATTCATACGGAATCACAGAGTAGACATACACGCTGATAGCTCAAAATGCGTACTTGCCTCCTTATTCTCATTTTAAATAAAGACAACATAACACCTTTTTTCAGACTGCCTCTTCCTCAGTGTTGGCGGCTCTTGGCCAGAGTACGCTACAATAAGGTCCAGACTTATACAAGATCAATCGAAAAAAGTCTGGCTAATCGAAACGTGCACGGCCTTGCTAGTACAGTACGTTTTCTTACCGTCCTCAGTTTCCTGCCACACAATGCCCTCCAGGTTGACGCTGGTGCCCGGCTCGCAGGGTCCCAGGCACTCCGGCTCCGTGGACAGGGCGACGTCAGACGTGTTGACCGCCACCGAGCGAGTGCGCACCATAAGCTGCTCACAAGGTGAGGCGATGTCGCTGTTTCCCAAAGAGGCCAAGAGGTGAAGCGGCGGAGGGGCCGGCGTGGAGACCGGAGACTCCATCTGAAGAGAAAAACAGCAAGAGATAGACAAAACAAGCAAGATAAGTACTGGTGGATCTAAGACAGGAAATAAATGACACATGGAGAGCATTTGCACATGCCCTTCAGGTAGACTATTTTATGAAGGCTGTTAGAGAGGACCTGACCTGCACCCTGCTGGACCTCATTAAGAGCCAGAGATGCTTTGAGTTTCTTAAGCCTGACTCCAGGGAAACAGGGCCCACACAGCAGGCTCTCTGACACCACATCATCTCACGGCACGAGCAAAGGCTCATTTGTTCAATTAAGGTACAGTGGCTGTGTGTGTTCAGGCGCTCTAATTGACCCTACCTGCATTCAGGGGGCCGTGATGGACACCAGCCAGGTAAACGGACAGAAATAGACTGGTATGAATATGGCATGCTGCTTCACAGGGCACATCATGGTATTTTTTCTGTGAGATTCCTCTCCTACATATCTACGGTCTCTGAGTTAATGCATTATTATTATTACTAATATGTTTAGGAACAATTGGGAAGTGTTTGGCGCACGACTCCGTTATAAACCATAGATATCAGATCAAACAGAGCTGACGTGGAGACCAGGAGAAACGTTGAGCCATGAGCGAAGATCAGGGGTTTCAGTCGACAAATCACCAACATTCACCATGAGTTACTGTAGTTACACCTCATGATATATTGTGGAAAAAAGTCGAATGCTCTCAGGGTTTGTACAACCTTTTGGGAGGGGAATTTAAGCAAGGGCTTTCAAGAGCTTCACACTTTATCCAGCTCTAAACATCTAAATATTTGTATGTTATTTTTAATGCAATGATTAGTGAAACTAAAAGTTTAAAGGTGTAGGCCACTTTGTGGCAAACAAGCACTTTTATTTTAAAAATACATGAAATGACCACTTTAACCAGTAGATGGCAGCAGAGGAGCACTTAGTGAAGTGGCAATTTCCACTCCTTAATATAAAAAAGTAAATAATGGGAAAAAGTTGGATGTCACAAAGTCCCACACTTTTCTTAAAATTGTGACTAAATTACCCAGAATTTTTTTTTAAATCGCTTCATTTATAAATCACTGGAGCTGTCAATCAGTTCAGTGTGATACTATATCAGCAGTATAGTAGAACAATGGTACATTTGGTATATCAATTCATGCTCAGTGCTTCACTGTTAAATGTCCAATAAAAAATAAAAAAAACATGTAATATTAGTAACAACTTATTAGCAAAACAATGGCAATTTTATGATTAAATTAACTATGATAAAAATGTATAATTTACCGCTGGTGCCACTGCTCTCAAATGTTAGTCTGGAGCCTTGCTTTAAACAAAGAGAGAAAGATGCTCCAATATATATATATATTTTTTTTTTATGTTATCTAAAAAATAAGTCATGATGACACCAGCAACTGTAAACAATGACTTTCTGAGCTCTTAATCAACGAGATTCAATACCCACTCACGACCAAAACAAAGCAAAACATGCCATAGTTTAATTTGTCTTAGAACATACATTTTGTAATATATATATTCCCTCCAAAAATTGCACTTTGGTGCAATAAATAATTAACGGGGAAAAAAAAGATGACTAAATATATCATTAACCACAGGAATCATCAACGTTGGGCATGCGATCACCGCTGGCATGCAGAGGAGTAAACATTGGCCAGAAACGGAGAGAGGGGAATATTATATTATATGATTGTAATTATAATATGTTTGCTTTAGAAACCCTGAAGTCAAGGTCCAAAATGAACACTCGCAAAGCAGCAGTCATGAGTAAATCTAACATTACATGAGAAACTGTAAAGAAAACATGATTTACATTTATAATTTAGCAGACGCTTTAATCCAAAGCGACTTACAAATGAAGAGCAGAAGCAATCAAGCTAACAATAGGGCAACGATATGCAAGTGGCAGTCCATCCAGCACAGTACACACACACAGAGCAAGGTTTTTTTCCTAACAGAGAAAATATCTGCCGTCACATGTTTTCCTCCAGGACTCGATGTGGAATATCCCTCGCATGATGTCACCAAAGAGAAAATATGAGAGAGAAATGATTGCAAAGTGTAAACCAAAAGCAGCACTGCAGCGGGTCAGGAGTGTAAATGTGCATCGCATGTACAGCATCGTTGCTTCGGAGATGATGGGAAAGTACATTCACAAGTTTGGGGTCATTACTTTTTTTTGTTGTTGCCGTTCGTGAAAGTTTCTTTAACGCAGCAAATCAGCATATTAGATTAATTTCTGAAGGATCGTGCGACACTAAGATCCTTTGTGATGAAAATCACGTTTTTAATGTTTATATGTCGATGTGGTGTGTTTATTAAGCTTTCAGACAAACCATGTGCAAATTTATCGGTCAACGTCATAATTGCGGAGTATGTTCTCAAATACACAATTTGAAACCACCTGTTGAAACATGTTACCAATCCCATCAACGTGTGGGCGGCTTTAACAATGTTCTGATGAATTATATGCCTTTCTCCATTGACTTTCTATGAGGTTTAAAGTGCTTTCTGCTGGTTTGGCATCTGTCTGACTCTGAGATGGCCAACGGGAACATGGTTTGTGTAACATTAACAACTTGCTTATGAGTTGTTAATGTTGCTTATGAGAATGATTACAAAGGGGTTACATCTGAATGTTTCCTGTAAAAAGCTATGTTGAATAACATTAATTTGTTGCTTTGCCTGTTTTTGATTTGCATGATACCTCCTGCCATTTAAAAGCCGTTTAGCGAAGCTATCAGTCTGCGTTTGTGCTGAAAGCTTTAGGGTACAACCCGTCTGAGAGATGCCACCATGGTGAGTGATAAAAATGCATCCCAGGGCTGGAAAGAAGTAATCAAATGTAATCAGTTACATTACTTTAATAAAGCAATAGAAATAGTTACACTACTTATTACATCTTAAATAGGGTAACTTGTAACCTGTAACCTATCACATTTCCAAAGTAACCTTGCCAACACATTATCAGCAGTTTGATAATGCATTCAAGCCAATGGCTAATCATAATAATTACTTTTATGTGTCTGATGTACATTAAAACGCATTACCATTCTGACACATCAACCTGTATAATTCACTCTTCCTCTTCTTCTGAATCACTTTCTGGTTCAATCATATATTGCTGAATTAAACTCATATTGTCATTGTGTAACGTTTACAACCGTTGAGCGAGGGGATCCGGTAATCCGAGCTGCTGTGAGTGGGGGCGTGGCTAATTTGCATATTCATGAGTCAGTGTATGCTAAATGGAGCGAGGGTGTCAAGTTACATTCAAGCTATTTTAAGGCATGGAGAACTTATTTTAACAGGATAAAAAAATGTAAATGTCATTTTGATAACCAATGAGTTTTAAGGGAATGATGCTGAAAATCAGTTTTCCCATCACAGGAACAATTTACATTTTAAAATATCATTTCACATATGATTTTACAGTATTTTTTTATTACATTTGGTGAGCATGAGACTCCCAAAAACAAAAGTCTTACTGAGCCCAAACTTTTAAATGATGGCGTATTAATATAAGGCCTGGTGCATGATACAAAATCGAGTACTGTGTAGGGGTGTAACGGTACACGTATTCTCACAAAACCGTTACGGTACAGGGCTTTCGGTTTGGTGCATGTGTGTACCGAGCGGTACCGGAAGCAATCTTTAATAGTTTTAAGCGCATAACAGTTCAGTGTGAGTTCCCACACGATCATATTAAGTATTCAGTCCATATTATCACGAAATTCAAACGATAAATACCGTTTTGATGTTCTCTAAATGTGAGAGATCACTATAGGCTCTTCAGTTCAAACGGCGGAGCGGCACGCAAGTGAACGTGATTATCTCTTCCTAAAGAATAAACATGAATTAATATCTCAAGGTATGTTGAGGATACATTACAACTGCCTGAAACGTATCATATGTCATGTAATCGCTCAATGTTTCAACCGCGGAAAGACAAAACAGCTTAAGATCAATGTCCCTTTACCCGTAGCATTACATTTACCTCAGAAGTCATTCAGTGTCCACAGCTGTGTTAGTTCACTAGTAAAACAAACTCTTCCGCTAAATATATGCACTATATTAGCATATATTCACATTATATTCATATATAAACATTCATTATATTCTACTTAACCTGTTAGTGATGTCTAATAAATCTGTCATGATTTGACAGCCGTGTATAAATAATTATATATCAACAACGAATTGGAGGAGAAAAAAAAAAGGTAACACTTTAGTATGGGGAACACATATTCACTATTAACTCTGACTTTTTCCTCAATAAACTCCTAATTTACTGCTTATTAATAGATAAGGTAGTTTTTGTTGAATAAGGTCATGCAGAATAAGGCATTAATATGTGCTTTATAAGTACTAATAAACAGACAATATCCTAGTTATAAGCATGATGATAAGCAACTAGTTAATAGTTAATAACTGAACCTTAAAATAAAGTGTAACCAAAAATGATTATAATTACATTTAGAAGTTAATGCAACAACTGCCTTATGTGAAGCTTATGAGTTGATTATTATATCTAAAAAATAAATAACTGAATTGAGGCTAATATTTGGGCTCTGTTGTTAACCTTTAATATTACAATGTGTAGCCTAAGTAAAGACTCACTATATTTACAGCATTATCTTTAAAACACTTTTAGTTATAATTGAATTAATTTAAGGACAGTCCATTTTTTTCAGTGAACCACTGTTGAATAAAAATAAATAAATAAGCAATTTTGTAAAACTGTTGTACCAAGCCGTCAGATTTGAGTACTGTTACAGCCCTAGTACTGTGTGTTAAAAACATTCCCAACTCCTGATCTATGGGAGCTTTCACACCTGCCTCGTCTAGTTTGGTTGAATCGTATTTCCCTCTTTGGCGCGGTTCGTTTGGTCAGATGTGAAAGCAGCAATCGCACTCGGGTGTGCACCAAAAGCGGACCAAACAAGCGTAACGAAATGGTCTCGGCACGCTTTCAAACGAACTGGAGCGGTTCATTTGTGGTGGGAACATGATCCGACCTCGAACAGAACCAACTGCAAAAGTACTGGTCATTTTTGGACTAAACCAGCTGCCGTAGTCAGCTGTGCTGACATTATGTGCATTACATTACCTGATAGATCGTTGGCAAAATTTTCGGAAGATGAGCATGTCAGAGTTAGGAATATTTAATGCACGCCTCCGCTTGAAGTGACAAGCGATGTGCGCTTGCCGTTTGCAGCGCATAATGCTCTAGAGCGTTGTTTTCAAGTCCCATCCGCGCTTCATTATAGAAATGTATTGTTTGCATATTGTGGTAAATACACACAATGTAGTAGATTATGGCCAGGGACAAAACCAGCCTGTGCAGTCGTCTCTCCATAGTGTTATTAGGGTGACCAGAAGTCCTGAAAAATTCAGGACAGTCCCGAAATCTACACTGTTATCCCGACTCTGGCCCTAATTGTCCCGAAAATTATATTTAAGCAAAATCTTGACTAGCCTGATAAACATTAAAAACTGTCTGCAGAGGTTGAGGCGTCCTGTAACCAGCCCCCGCCGGCTGCTCATTGGCTGCAGCATTTCTAAGTTCTTAAAAAACAAAATGTAGGCGGCATGTACTGACGTCGGGCCTCCACAACCTAGGTAGGCTATAGCTGTGGGAATTTAAAGTTTTATTGTTTCTATATGTTTCTTATTAATCTATATGCACAAAGAAAATAGTCCCCTTTTTGTCCCCCAAAGGGTTGTAGTTTGCTGGCTTTTCCTCTTCTGTTGGAATTTTCCCACACGTAAATTCTGACCAATCAAAAAGCAGTTTAGGAAATATGCCATGGCCAATGAGTGATGTGGATGTTGTCATGTGCCTGCATTTTGTGCGTTTCAACTGGTTGAGTGTCGTCTAGCAACTCTCAATACCCTTCTGAGCTGTAAACGCCAAACTCTGGTCGGGCCAATCACATTGTGTATAGAGTCGGTGGGCGGGGCTTAACATAATGACGGCCGAGTTGCGCTTGCGTGCTTCTAGTAAACACAGAAGCTGGCGAACGGCGGCCGTTCGAATCAGCTTTGGCTGCTTGAAGTCTTATAAAGTCTTATTTGCTTATAAAGGGAAGATGTGTTCAGAGTTTAGCCGACCGGATACGGTGAATGTTTAATCTTTCAGCGAGCTCCGCTTCACCTTCGTTGCTCTGGTTGGTGGTAGCGCTATCCTATCGCGTGCAGAGGGAGTTTGAAAGACAACCGTTTATCCCGCCCCTCGGATTGAGCCGTCAATGGTGAGTTTCCAGACCAAACATCTTGATGTGGGTACGGCTTGTCAGGCTACTGATTTGGACCAAAGCAATCCAACAAGAAACCCAAAAAGCTGAAAAATGCAACAATGCATAATTCTTTGCCCTTGGTTCAGACCAAATAAACTGAACTAGAGATGTGAAAGGACCCTAAATGACGAAATCATGTGGACAAATAGTGAAGCATGTCTGAATTGTGCCTAATGGCCTGTTATCACCAGTGATTGAGATAATAACAGGTTCAGGAGCTCCATGACTGCTTTAACCTCCTGCATGAAACATCACACCAGCGAGAGAAGCTCCTGTCATCTCAACCGCCTGCTGATTTATGATCATGCGTGACTCGCCAGAGTGGAAGCTGGTGCGCTGACACAACAGACGAGCAAACATCCAGCTGTCAGCTCTCCCAGAAAACACACAGACATGCTCAAACACACTACAGGCCGTTCAAATATACTTACAGCCCTAATGTCCTCCGTACCACATTCATCAAGCAATTACCTCACAGGATCTGGATGTTCTCCGCTATACATCAATGAGAGCATTCAGGACTTTTAATAGTGACGAATAATGAGAGCGCATCTGCCGATACTGACACACGAGCCTTCAGAATGTAAATGAAAAAAAACTCCAATTGGTTTTGATGCCAAGCACCACAATCTAGCGGAATTGCCTTGGCAGAAAACAACCGTCATGCGCGCACAAAGAGCGGGTAGGAAAAAGTGAAGGCCTTCAAATCGAATAACAAAATTCCAGCTCTTCAACCTAATCTTTTCCTGAAATGAGAATTCAATGTGATGTATAAATCTTGCCCAAACGTCAATCATCTTTGGTTGAGCACAGATGCTTCTAATACTCTTGCAAAACACCAACATAGCCTAAAACAAGATAGAAGAAATGAAAGACCTGGAGAAATGATGATAAAGAGGCTATTCTCCAGCAGTCTCAGCCTCAGACGGCACACCCACGCTCAGGCCATTTGCGGATCGACTAATGCATTTATGTGCAGAAACCTTACCCAGTGTTTTAATCTGACTGCTAGTTTTATCAATACACTTGGAAACAGTCGTGAGGAATAAATAATCACTGGATTTGCTAAGGTAATACCAAGTAGGTAGGCATTGAATCTTTAAAGGATAGTCCCGGAAAGAGTTTCATTACGAGGCACTTTTAACAAGTACAAGATTTGGGTTTCAAATAAATATCTAAAAGTAAACTGTGGTTGGTTTAGAGAGTGCTCTCGTGTGTAAGTGGGTGGTTGTTGACTAAAATAAACTACAGTGCGAGGAAAACTTTATTCTGTTTAGATAAATATCAAGCGATGTTTGACTACACATCAGAACTTCTTCTCTGCTTATATTTCCTCAACTCTGTATTAGGTAGATAGTGGCTGACTGGGTTTTAAATATAAATATAGCCTATATATAAAAATGATAAAATAACAGCGATTAAGATGGACATTAAATAAAAGTCCAGAAAAAAATAATAATACACAATACTGAATTGAACTTCACTACAAAAATACCAAGACTAGTATGGATATACCAATAGTAAAGTGAAAATAATGAAGCGTTTATTGATCAGACACGTATTGATATAATTCCAAAACCTTCATAAAATGGCTGATTAATGACTGATTAATGACACTACTGACTACTGAGCAGCGATAATAAATATACACGTATTGATTAGGCAATAATGTATAGACATATGATTTATTAGGTAATAATAAAGCATAAATGGCTGATATTAAAATTCTATACTATATTTTGTGCAAAAATTTGTTTATTAAAATCTCTATTTTAAATTTAGGCAATAATACATTGTTTGAAATCTTGAAATGCAAATGTTTAAAAATCTATTCAATGATTTATCAAAAATGTATGTGGTTCAGATACAATAATATTTTGAGTTTCTATTTATTAAACAAATTTCCTTCATTGTATCAACTCAAATTTTTAATTTCAATAATCTCAAAATTAAGGCAACCACACTGTAAAAATTTTAGAAAAAAGTTACCTGGTTGCCTTAACATTTTGAGTTCATTGAAATTAAAATTTTTAGTTAATACAATGAACTTTTTTTGAGATTCGGCAACCTTTATTAAAATATTATTAAAAGATTTTGTAAGCATATTGGGTAATTGTGTGTTTTATTTCTGATGACAGTGAAACTATTTTTGTGCTATTTTCATGATTTATCACATTTTTTATGTGGTTCAGATACAATAATATTTTGAGTTTCTATTTATTAAACAAATTTCCTTCATTGTATCAACTCAAATTTTTAATTTCAATAAACTCAAAATTTTAAGGCAACCAGGTTACTTACTTTTTTAAGTTAAACCAACAAAAACCAACACAAATTTTTTACAGTGCAGGTTACTTACTTACTTTAAGTTAAACCAACAAAAAAAATTCACATGGTGGTCACAATACTGGCTCAATCTGACCGTCTATCACCAACTCTAAATGTAATTTAACTCACAAACGTCCTTTTCCAGGAGGTTATCAGAGTGTATAAAGCCCTTACAATGTGAGCAACAGTAAACTTTGACACAGAGGTCGAACTACGAAGCCGTTCCACAAGAGTGGAAGTACAACTCAGTCCTGAAGAATGCACAAGCCATGCATACTTAAGAGCTCAAAGCTCAACTCATTTCATTCGCAGAGAAACCAATAACTTCACTAAGCCAGGAAAAAGGCGAAGCGGCCAAAGAAGATGAGACGAATCTTCACAGCAGTTGCCAGATGAAACGGCTTAATCTGCAGCCGTCTGCGGAGATGCACCAAACAAACCGGGTCTGAGGTCTCTCGCCGACATCTTTACACACAATGAGAAGAGACTGGACCATCACCCTTCCAAGTGAGAGAAAACTGTTTGTGCATTCCTGTTTTTGGCTTAACCTCTTAAACTCCAGGACCATTTTTGGGATTTGCGCCTGGATTTGGCCGACCCAAATTGAAAAGCTTCCCATACACACATACAGTGGTCTAAGATCAAAATGTTGGTGTTATTTTACAGGAAACCCGTTGAAGTTACATAAAACACTGCTAAAAGTCATAAAAATGTAAGCATATGTTGTCTAAGCTGTTATACCCTTACAAACTGTCTGCAGGGTCCAAGAGCACACAGGGCCTGAGTTACACACTTTCGAAAATTAATTTATATTAAAATCAAAAAGCGTCTACATTTTTGGGGGGTTATAATAGCTCAGACAACATATACTTACATGTTTATGACTTTTAGCAGTGTTTTATGTAACCTCAAAGGGTTTCCTGTAAAATAACACCAACATTTTGAACCTAGACCACTGTATGTGTGTATGGGAGGCTTTTCAATTTGGGTCGGCCAAATCCAGGAGGAAATGGCACCAGAGTAATTAAGAGCAATACATTACTTGGTCTAAAACAAATGCCAAAGTGATGCATATCTCCAGAAAGTAGAGACTCTAAGCTTTAAAATGGTACCTCATATGACATCAGAGCTCCTCCACAGACATTTAAAAGGGAAAGTATTTACATGACGATGTCTTTCCGTGTCATGCAGGGAAGCGAAATACATCAAAACCACAACAGCAAAGATTTATTCTTGGCTAATTAAAAAACAATTATCCCCACTCCCCAGCATCCACTTCACTGATGCTTAGCCTTCCGCTAGAGCCGCATACAAGGATGTGATTTTTATAACTGATAAAGACATTTTCCGCAGGCAGAGGAAGATCTGCTACAGAAAGCCTGGCTGTTGAAACAGGACCTCTGCTTTCCCCAGAAGACATCCATAGAAAAACTAATAGAGAGGGAATAAAACAATTGCCTTTTATGAGTCCAAACACAAAACAGCAAGAATCAATCTGAGAATGATAGCAGTGCCTGAGGGTGAAATGTTGAGAAGGAATCGATGGAGGCTAATAAACAGGCAAACGGCACACGTGCATGATGGGCTCCGTGACGTCTTTGACCCATCAATCTCAACTGGAAACGGACAGAATATATCAAGCGGTTTTCCCACCTTGCTTGATAACAGAAAATCCGCCAAATACAAAGAATGAAAGTTCAAAGGCAAACAATCAGACAGTATAAACAGGCCAATTACACTTGATCAACAGCTAGACGGGCCAGTTTTCATTCCAACTGATTATACTTGAGTCAACATGAATAATATCCTAGATCAGTGTTTCCCGACCACGATCCTGGAGGCACACCAACACTGCACATTGTGCATGTGTCCCTAATCAAACACACCTGATTTAAATGATCATCTTATTAGTGGAGACTCAGGCCATCTCCACACTAATACTTTTCGTTTGAAAACACATGTTATCTCTCCGATTTGGCCTTCCGTCCACACTGAGACGCCGTTTTAAAGGTCCTGTTCTTCGCGATCCCATCTTTCGCATATATAATACCTGTAAAATTATAACGCTCAAAGTTCAATGCCAAGCTAGATATTTTATTTAACAGAAGTTCCCTTTCAAAAGTTCCCTTTTGCTGTCCAATCACAACACGGGAAGCGCTGGCCCAATCAGAACTCGTTACGTATTTCTGAAGGAGGGACTTCATAGAACAAGGAAATCATCAGGCCGTTTTTAGCAAGCGGGTAATCTAGCGCTCGGAAAGCGTTCCACCCATAGAGGCGGCCATTGCTAACCAAGCCATCACCTGCTGTTAGCATCCCATTGACTCCCATTCATTTGTGAGTCACTTTGACAGTGAATAACTTTACATCTGAGGGGTTTAAAGACTCCGTTTGTCCGTTGTTTATTTCTAAAGAAACACGACAATGCATAAAAGGCTCCATTACCTTGTATCTTACACTATCGCCCCGTAGAAGCTGTTTTTGTAAAAATAGGCTAACTATTGCGTCATAACCAACGTGACTCTGTCGCACAGTTGAGAAATTACCGTATAGGCCTGAGGAGACGCTCGCAGGCAATCTTTTACTGTCTATGAGACAGTCGGGGGGACGTGGAGACAAAGTCTGATAAAGTCAAGGGAGAAGAATGGGGAGAAGCCCATAGTGAGCCAAAAACAACGGGAGAAAATATTTAAACAACGTGATTCAGATTTCACTTTCCACAACTACTAGAAGACTCACAGCTGTCCGACAGGAGGCTCACGTCACATCTACGTCCTCAAGCTCAGTCTGAGCCTGCGCAGTTCGCTCAGCCATCAGGAAGTGAGCGCCCCTAGGTTGACTTCATTATTTCGCCGTTGACGTCAATGGGATCGCTCAGTCCATTTCTTTTACTGTCTATGGTTTTTAGGACAGAGGAAACATTAACTCGTTATATTGCACACTATAAATACAATCAAGGCTTCAAAAACACACGAAAAACGGGACCTTTAAGTCAACGAAAACGTAGCTTTTTGAAAACGCTCTCCAAAGCAGATAAAACTGAAAACGCCACCTTCGCGTCGTAGTGTGGACTGTGAAGACGGAGGTACTTGAAAACGATGACGCATGTTTAGTCATGTGACGCATATTATACCAATAGATATGCATCTTTATACAGCTATGGAACCAGTTGTGATATTCACTTTCACACAGTTGCTCAAATAAGTCACTTTGCTGACTTCATATCACAGTCCTGCAAGATGAAAGAAAACGTACTTGTATTTGCTGACCTGTGGCGAAACACGAGTGGAGTTGCGTTTTAGACCAAACATAATAATGGTCGACCGAGTGTGACCTGGACGCATCAGTGATGGTGAGATATTGTGCTAAATAAAATGATCCTGCCAGAAGAATTGTGTGATAACTTTATGATGTCTGTATCATCTCAGTGAGCTTTTACGCATGCGCAGTGAGATGAATTTGGCGTTTACTGACGTTTCAGTGTGGATGAGAAACTTTAGGTTAGTTTGGACAGAGAGTGTTTTGAAATGAAAACTCAGTTTTCAAATTTATCCGGATTAATGTAACCCCAACGACATGAAATGGGCGTGGCAGATAAAGGAGACCGTGTTGTTGGGCCTCTAGAATCGTGGTTGGGAAACACTGTCCTTGATGACGGGTTTCCAAACCTATGAAAGGCCCCTAGCAAAAGGTAGCCCTTCCTAAAATATCAAATTAAGCTACAAACAGCAACCATATATACTGTGATAAAAATAATAAGTATTATATTACAAAAAGACAACAAAATTAGTTGTTTCCAAAATAATTGCACACGCAAAAAGATGAACTTTCACTGTTGTTAGTTGCACTAAAATCATCCTTGTTCAAAATACTTAAAAAACTCATGTAATAATAATAATAATAATAATAATAATGCGTTCGATTTATACAGCGCTTTTCAATACACTCAAAGCGCTTTACATTGAAGGGGGGAATCTCCTCAACCACCACCAATGTGCAGCATCCACCTGGAGGATGCGACGGCAGCCATATTGCGCCAGAACGCTCACCACACACCAGCTGATTGGTGGAGAGGAGACAGTGATGAAGCCAATCAGGATATGGGGATTATTAGGAGGCCATGATGGACAGGGGCCAATGGGCAAATTTGGCCAGGATGCCGGGGTTTTTTAATGACCACAGAGAGTCAAGACCTCGGTTTAACGTCTCATCCCAAGGACGGTGCTTTTTGTCAGTATAGTGTCCCCATCACTATACTGGGGTGTTAGGACCCACACAGACCACAGGGTGAGCGCCCCCTGCTGGCCTCACTAACACCTCTACCAGCAGCTACCTGGTTTTCCCAGTTGGTCTCCCATCCAGGTACTGACCAGGCTCAGCCCTGCTTAGCTTCAGTGGGAAACCAGTCTTGGGCTACAGGGTGACATACTACATGAACTTAAATTTACTGAGTTGTTTCTACTAAAAATGAGTATTGACAGCTTTACTTAATAAGTGTTTGTTTTGTCAACTTAACATTGCTGAGTAAAAAACAAACTGGGCAGTGGATCTGTAGTTCCCATCATGCTTTGCAAGGGACTGTATTAGAAGAGTAAATATAGGGAATAAAGTGTTATTTTATGTGTTTTTCAGTAGAGATAAATATGTTGTTAGTTTATGTTAGTGTTTAATGTTCAGTTATGTTGGTTATTTAGAGGAGTTTCTGTAATTTTGTGGTTACCTTTATGCAGAAGACTGGTGCCTGTGTTTAGGCGGGTGTTTATTTCACTCATATACACATTTATTAGACGGAAATCCTGCCGTCAATAAAATTTAGCTTGTCCAATGAGTTATTTTTGCATTTTGTTTCCAAAGAATATGCTTGTTATTTAATAGTGGTCCACTTACACTTATACTTAGATCAAATAGTTCATTTAATAAGGTAAATTAAATCAATAAATGTGTTCACCTAACATAATAAACCTTTATAAATTTAACATAATATTATTAAGTAAACAGTGGTAAATTCAAATGGTTTGTATTTACTCAAATTGTCTGCTTTACTTGAATTTCTTTTCTTCATATAACTAAATTATGTGTAAAAAAAATTACTCAATATGGTTGTGTGGAACCACTGACGCTGCATTTTTTAAGTAAATTCAACAAGTCCTTTTTTGAGTGCAGAGCTCAACGCTAATAGTCTACTTTTTACTTGGCCTGCCAAATTTGTCACTGGCCCCACCACAAAAAAACAAACAAAAAAACAGCCCTAGTTATTGTCTTCATTGTTTTTGACCCATAACCCTAATAAATAAGGTTGAGAGTTGTGACACCAAAAACTACTCATATATACTCACCTAACTCATATATATTTCAAATATTGTTTGACAAGGAAACTGTCAATAACAAAATAATAACAAATAATCATGTTTTTCCATGCTAGTCTAACAGTAATGTTCAGGAAGAGAAAATTAATGAATGTAAAATCAAATATCTTCACTACATAAATTAAATATAGATTAATGCTTATGCAAAAGTTACAAAAGTTATTTAGTCAAGAGCAGCAAGTGTCTTTGTCTTTTGTTGTTTGACTGACATTAAAACAAAGACAGAAGCTGGAATATATTAGTCACTTTAAGAGTGAATGCACCGATCCAATTTACTGATACACACGCGTTTTAGTTCCCTTGAGATATAATAGACTATGTTTACTAGAATACAAACCTCTCACACTATTGAATGGAGTTCTCTTTTGCATCATCTTGCGATTGAATATTAGAAAAACACGAAGTGACAGTCGTGTCAACTGTCCTGAGTGACCAAAATAGTTGTCAAGCCCTGAATTGGCTTTGATATTGTCAGTAGAAATACAATTATGACAATAGTCTCATGGTTTCTGACCAGTCTTTACAAAACAGTATGAAACAGTAACGTTATGAAATTTCTTTAATTAATTGAAAAAAACGTTCCCTAGATTACCATTTTCAGCTTAACCTGGTGTCAGTAAAGGCAATCAGTGCTGTCGATGGAGGGGAGACAAGTGGTGTCAAATCGGCGATTTCAACCGAGGAATGACTCTACCTAGGGGAGTAAAGGGACACATATTCGCACTGAAAATACACGTGTAATGAATGATTACTATAATATAATTGCCTCTAAATGTTACAAATGCACACACGTATTTTCATTTCACAATCCTGACAGCAAGCGAGTCTCTTTTTAACTCCGGAGACTTCTACGAAAGAGTGCCGGTGCATGCATACGCATCAAATATGAGCTAAATAATGCTAAACGTATAGTAAAATATTTAGCTACTATGCATCCAAAAGAGTAAGCGCTTCAAATCTCGTCATTCATTTACAACAGCAACATGAACTGCAGAGTGTGTTGCTGCCGGATGCAAAAATATTGGCACTTTTTTTTAAAGACAGCCAGTTCAGTAAATCAAAAACGGTTTCATTTCCCCAGCTGTCCTGAAACGCACCAATTTGTGACCGAGGTACGTACCGAACCATCATTTTTGCATACCGCTACATCCCTAGCGTTACCCTGATTAAGGTCTATTGGCAGAAACTGCCCCGCACAAACACATGAAGCAAAGACATTTAAAGCAAACCACAGATGAATTCAACTCTGATAGCAGCTGGACAGAGGCTCTGAGGCAGTAATCTGTCAGCTTTACTTAACTGCTTCTGCGCTTTCCAAGATAACAGATGACCTACGCTGATCAACTGAGCTTAGGCTTATTTCAAGCACTGAAAACATTATGTTGTCCATCAGTATGCCTACATATGTCCTTATAGTTCTCTGAATTTGATGCCGGGATAAAAGCTTTTAAACTTAAAACAGACACTGTTGGAGAGTTCTAAGGAAGTGAGGGGAATGGACAAATATAAGCTACGTCTACATTAATCCGGATAGATTTGAAAACTGAGTTTTCATTTCAAAACGCTCTCCATCCACACTAACTTCTTACATTTACATTTACATTTATGCATTTGGCAGACGCTTTTATCCAAAGCGACTTACATTGTATTCAAGGTACACATTTTACATTTTTGACAAGTCTTGCTTTCCCTGGGAATCGAACCCATGACCTTGGCGTTGCTAGCGCCATGCTCTACTCATTGAGCTACAGGAAAGACAATTTTTTCTACAGGATTTTTTCCAAAAGTTTCTCATCCACACTGAAACGTCAGTAAACGCCAAATTCATCTCACTGCGCATGCGTAAAAGCTCACTGAGATGATACCGACATCATAAAGTTATCACACAATTCTTCTGGCAGGATCATTTTATTTAGCACAATATCTCACCATCACTGATGCGTCCAGGTCACACTCGGTCGACCATTATGTTTGGTCTAAAACGCAACTCCACTTGTGTTTCGCCACAGGTCAGCAAATGCAAGTACGTTTTCTTTCATCTTGCAGGACTGTGATATGAAGTCAGCAAAGTGACTTATTTGAGCAACTGTGTGAAAGTGAAAAGCACATAACTGGCTCAATAGCTGTATAAGGCACCAATCACAGAGAACACGTTTTTCATGTTCGAAAACGCAAGGCGAACTGCAGTGCTTCTTTTTGGTTGAGGTTTTTTCATTCTTTTCTCAAGTTTTTTTAACTTCATGCACTTGGAGCGCTCATTCAAAAACACGAGGTGCAGCAAGCGGTTATAACGCTCTCTGCCAACCGAAATCCATTCAGAAAAGGCGCCTCTCGCTGCAAAAACACGTTCTGTGTGATCGGGCCCTTAAGAGGTAGTCTCAGCGTGGACGGAAGGCCAAAACAGAGAGAAAAGGTTGCGTTTTAGTATTACACTAAAACGTATTAGAGTGGACATGGCCATAGTATCATTATTTCTGTGTTACTATAATTCATATTAATTACAGGAGTACTGGGATAAAAGTTCAGATACAGACACTGATGTCTACGTTGGTGATCAAAATAAAGGGAATTTTCTTTTCAAAGTAACTTGACACTTCTAAGAATGATTGCATTCTTACATTACATCAGTAGGTAGAGACACGTGACTGTTAAAAATATCACTGAATCATTCACTCAACAGATTAGTTCAAAAACACTGATTCATCCAGTAATGAAACAATTCTTTGAGTGAGTCATTGAATCATTCACTCAACCCAATAGTTTTTTTAAGTAATTCATTTAGATAAATTAAACATTTTACAAAGTGTGCATACATTTGCATTTTGTCAGAACATCTAGTAAATTGCATGCTATTTTGTTTAGTTGTCTGTTCCTAATCATGGGTGAATCGTGATCTCGATTTGAATAAAAAAAATTGGAGATTCTCAATTTAAAAATTGAGAATCATTTCCCAGCACATTCAGCATCTGGCTTATATTCGCCATCTCAAACCTATTCTGAAAACGATAATTTTCAACATTGTGAAAATCAATGCTTTGATCGCTGACAGCTTCTTCACCAGATCCACCATCACGAACAGTGACACTAATATTTGATTGTGTTCAATACTTGCTCTGTAGTAAATCACCCAGCCATTTCATATCTCGCAGATTACACTTATTTTTGTTTTCAGTCTGCAGTAAGCAGTGTTGGGCAAGTTACTGAAAATTAGTAATTAGTTACATTTACTAGTTACTTCGTTTGTAACAAAACCATCTAGCCAATACAATCTTGTAATGTAAAAGGTTTTCTAAATGTTGTAAAAAATAGCATTTCACTAAATAAAAATAATCAATTAAACTGGATTACATGTTTTGTTTTGGACAAAATTAAGAATGTTAACCTGATTTAACTAAATGGCATTGAATTAGCTTTACATAAAAAAAATATGTTTACCGAAATAAACAATGTTAATTAAATTCAACATAACCCAATTACGTGGAACCTGTTGTAAATCCAAGGTATAATTTTTTTTGTGTACACAGGTCTCAGGGTTCAGTTACGATTATCATGTCATCGATTCGGTTCAATTCAATATCACTGTGCATCGACGGTTCACTGCCTCCTCATGTACACAATTTTGTCAGTGCGCACAGATGTCGACTATTAAAGCAGTTAGAGCATTTTTAATCACTCGCATCTCGCCAACCTCTGCCATTGTGAAGATACACGTGCGTGACAAATAAACATTATATTTTTATAATGACGTCAGTAACATTATAACCGGTTATGGTCTATTACTGAACCGAATCCGAATCGCGATGCATCGAAGCAACGATTAATTTCGACAGCCCTATCCGCAGCATGTGACACAAAAGCCAAAGTCATTTGATGTATAAAAATGATCACAATAAAACATTACGCTAAAATAAAAGCACTAGCACAAACAGACACAGTGAGCATGGGCCTGCTCTGCACCTCCTGCTTTGAGAATGTGTTTGGTTAGTGGACTGGCTTCTGCACAGCAGGTGTGTTGAGCTCATTCTCTCAACATGGCCCGGTCGTGTCTGCCCTTCCCCCTCCTGCCTCGTTTGGCCTCCTCCACGCAGCTGGTTGGGCTTGGGCTCATGCCCAGTATTGTTTAGGGGCCTGTGGGAGGCTGGAGGGGAAGAGGGAAGGCCCCTGAGCTGAGCGAGAGTGGCGACCTGAATTCCTCAAAGCTGCTGCTGCTGCTGGAGAAAATGGACGCCTGAGAGCATTTATTGAGGCTGCGAGAAGAAAGGATTCACAGAAGCAGATTCTGCAGTGATGTGTAAAAAGCCACCGTCAGACTTTTAACTTCATTATTAATACTGTTTATTGAAAAAACAAGATTAAACATTATAGATTTTTTGAGAATGACTCAAGGGGCATTCACTAGGGTTGCCATCCGTCCCGTGAAAAAGGGAATCGTCCTGTATTTACAGGCAAAATAGCTGTTTCCATCCAAAGTTGTGAATGTGCAAAATTGCAATATCGCATAAAATATTAGCGAATAAAGTTTCCATCCAGTGAGTCGAAGAGAAAATAACCTTCACTTCCTGATAAACTAAAAAAAAACATAGGAGAAGCCACCATATATAATAATTTTTATATATAAATAATGATATGCGTCTCAATAAACGTGTAGTCGTGCTTTCAGAGGCAGATGCTGCTGTTTAAGAACGCAGTCATGTGACGCCCGTTTCACACATACTCCGTCTGCAGTGCGTGTGCGGTGCGTGTGACGCCCGTTTTCACACATACTCCGTCTGCAGTGCGTGTGTGGTGCGTGTAACGCCCGTTTTCACACATACTCCGTCTGCGGTGCGTGCGGTGCGTGTCACGCCCGTTTCACACATACTCCGTCTGCGGTGCGTGTGTGGTGCGTGTCACGCCTGTTTCACACATACTCCGTCTGCAGTGCGTGTGTGGTGCGTGTCACGCCCGTTTTCACACATACTCCGTCTGCAGTGCGTGTGTGGTGCGTGTCACGCCCGTTTTCACACATACTCCGTCTGCGGTGCGTGTGACGCCCGTTTTCACGCATACTCCGTCTGCGGTGCGTGCGGTGCGTCACGCCCGTTTCACACATACTCCGTCTGCAGTCCGTGTGTGGTGCGTGTCACGCCCGTTTTCACACATACTCCGTCTGCGGCACGTGCGGTGCGTGTAACGCCCGTTTCACACATACTCCGTCTGCAGAGCGTGTGTGGTGCGTGTCACGCCCGTTTTCACACATACTCCGTCTGCGGTACGTGCGGTGCGTGTAACGCCCGTTTCACACATACTCCGTCTGCGGTACGTGCGGTGCGTGTAACGCCCGTTTCACACATACTCCGTCTGCGGTGCGTGTAACGCCCGTTTCACACATACTCCGTCTGCGGTGCGTGTAACGCCCGTTTCACACATACTCCGTCTGCGGTACGTGCGGTGCGTGTAACGCCCGTTTCACACATACTCCGTCTGCGGTGCGTGCGGTGCGTGTAACGCCCGTTTCACACATACTCCGTCTGCGGTACGTGCGGTGCGTGTAACGCCCGTTTCACACATACTCCGTCTGCGGTACGTGCGGTGCGTGTAACGCCCGTTTCACACATACTCCGTCTGCGGTGCGTGCGGTGCGTGTAACGCCCGTTTCACACATACTCCGTCTGCGGTGCGTGTAACGCCCGTTTCACACATACTCCGTCTGCGGTGCGTGTAACGCCCGTTTCACACATACTCCGTCTGCGGTGCGTGTAACGCCCGTTTCACACATACTCCGTCTGCGGTGTGTAACGCCCGTTTCACACATACTCCGTCTGCGGTGCGTGTAACGCCCGTTTCACACATACTCCGTCTGCGGTGCGTGTAACGCCCGTTTCACACATACTCCGTCCGCGGTGCGTGTAACGCCCGTTTCACACATACTCCGTCTGCGGTGCGTGTAACGCCCGTTTCACACATACTCCGTCTGCGGTGCGTGTAACGCCCGTTTTCACACATACTCCGTCTGCGGTGCGTGCGGTGCGTGTAACGCCCGTTTCACACATACTCCGTCTGCGGTGCGTGTAACGCCCATTTCACACATACTCCGTCTGCGGTGCGTGCGGTGCGTGCAACGCCCGTTTCACACATACTCCGTCTGCGGTGCGTGCGGTGCGTGCAACGCCCGTTTCACACATACTCCGTCTGCGGTGCGTGTAACGCCCGTTTCACACATACTCCGTCTGCGGTGCGTGTAACGCCCGTTTTCACACATACTCCGTCTGCAGTGCGTGTAACGCCCGTTTCACACATACTCCGTCTGCGGTGCGTGTAACGCCCGTTTTCACGCACACTCCGTCTGCGGTGCGTGCGGTGCGTGTAACGCCCGTTTCACACATACTCCGTCTGCGGTGCGTGCGGTGCGTGTAACGCCCGTTTCACACATACTCCGTCTGCGGTGCGTGCGGTGCGTGTAACGCCCGTTTCACACATACTCCGTCTGCGGTGCGTGCGGTGCGTGTAACGCCCGTTTCACACATACTCCGTCTGCGGTGCGTGTAACGCCCGTTTTCACGCACACTCCGTCTGCGGTGCGTGTAACGCCCGTTTCACACATACTCCGTCTGCGGTGCGTGTAACGCCCGTTTTCACACATACTCCGTCTGCGGTGCGTGCAGTGCGTGTAACGCCCGTTTCACACATACTCCGTCTGCGGTGCGTGTAACGCCCGTTTTCACGCACACTCCGTCTGCGGTGCGTGCGGTGCGTGTAACGCCCGTTTCACACATACTCCGTCTGCGGTGCGTGCGGTGCGTGTAACGCCCGTTTCACACATACTCCGTCTGCGGTGCGTGCGGTGCGTGTAACGCCCGTTTCACACATACTCCGTCTGCGGTGCGTGCGGTGCGTGTAACGCCCGTTTCACACATACTCCGTCTGCGGTGCGTGTAACGCCCGTTTTCACGCACACTCCGTCTGCGGTGCGTGTAACGCCCGTTTCACACATACTCCGTCTGCGGTGCGTGTAACGCCCGTTTTCACACATACTCCGTCTGCGGTGCGTGCAGTGCGTGTAACGCCCGTTTCACACATACTCCGTCTGCGGTGCGTGTAACGCCCGTTTTCACATATACTCCGTCTGCGGTGCGTGTAACGCCCGTTTCACACATACTCCGTCTGCGGTGCGTGTAACGCCCGTTTTCACACATACTCCGCCTGCAGTGCGTATGCGGTGCGTGTTGCGTTGTGTATGCGGTGCAGGAAACTGTCAAACTGTTCTGAACTGTCAAAAAAGTGATTGCTGGTTCAGAATGACCGCTTAAAGGGCTAGTTCACACAAAAATCAAAATTCTGTCATTTCCTCATCCTTTAGTTGTTCCAAAACTGTATGGGAAGATACAGGAACACATGGGAAGATCCATTCCTACTATAGAAGTCATCGCTGCCCCGAAAGCAGCCTGGGTACAAACTTTATTCAAAATATCTTCTTTTGTGTTCAGCCGAACAAAGAAACTCAGAGGTTTGGAACATCATGAGGGAGAGTAACACATGACAATTTTCATTTTGGGGTGAACTATCCCTTTAAAGTGCACCAGAAAGGCTACTAAAAAGTTCTTTAGAAATAGATAAAATGTAAACAAAATGTAACAATGTAGTATTAAGTGTGTTCTGTTGCAAGTTCATATTCTTGAACTCATGTTTCCTTACGGTTTTTTGTTGAGCTGTCAAGCTGTCATAGTCAGTTCATGACTCATTCTTTATTTGTGTCCTTGGAGTCCTTGATTGTGAACTGAATTGTGAAGAAGAGTTAACAAAGACTGTCTCTAACATATCTTTACAAAAAATTTATATTATTTATATATATATATATATATATATATATATATATATATATATATATATATATATATATATATATATATAGGAAGAAATATATACATTGCATATGAACACAAACTAAACACTTCCTGAACACAAACTGAGGCCCCGTCCACACAGAGACGCGTTTAGCTGTATACGTATAATTTTGTACCGTATCATCAGCGTTTCCTCCACACGGATCCGGCGTTTTAGAAGCATGCATCCGATATTTTTCAAAACCGGGTCCCAAAGCGGATAAATCTGAAAACGATCATCTTCCGTCTTCATGTGTACAGCGAATCCGTATATTTTCTGAAATGGTGATGTCATCACACTACGTCCAGCACGGTGAAAGAGTTAAGGGATACAACTACGGGCTCTGGGCATGCGCACATCAATATCGCGCCTTTTAATTAACGTATCTGCATTGTTATAAGGGTATGTTTTGGGTTGGGGTAGGTGTAGGCATTAATAAAACACATCTGTTAAGTAGCAAATGTATTTGTTGTTATTTTATTGTGAGATTTTGCCTCACCTCTGACCACTGCTATACCCCTGCTAGCCACAACTCTTCTTCTCCGTTTTTAGTGTATTTCTGTGGCAGAATTACAGTGCCACACACTGGCCTGGCATGCAAACTACATCGTTTTTAGTCCGTTTTTGTAATCTTGTGTGGACGCAGATATTTCTTGAAACGAGGGGAAAAAAAGATCGGATTGGGAAAGCGCTGGCTTCGTGTGGACGGGGCCTTAAACTACAGTTCACTGAAGAGATCGTGTGATGATTATGTAAAGGACGGGAGGGTTGATATTCAACATGAATCGACTAGTAAAGGTTACACTTTTGTATGTTAACTATGCAAACCAAAGATAAAACACCATCTGAGTCGAATACTTAAAGCACAAATTTAAGGACTCACATAAAGGTGTGTAATAATCCTGCTTTATTACACTCTATATTAAATGTCTATTTCTGTTTTAATAATGATGAATCAGTTTCCCATTCATTACAGAGTAATCAGCCTCGCCACAATTTCGTAATGAACCTAAAAGATCAGTAACTTGCGTTTTGCACCATTGCTTTGGCAAATCATCTTGTCAATCGAACAGAAAACGAATTTGCGATATAGCTTAGTGTGCTTTTCATTAACTATCATTTACATAAACCATTACTGCATGTGCTGTGAGTAGGGGTGGAACGGTATGCAAATTTAATATCACGATTATAGTGACCCAAATTATTACAGTTAACAATATTATCACGGTTTTATTCAAATTAGATGAAAGTGTTCAAAAAGAACAGATGCAGACACTGAAAATATTTCAACAAGTTTTATATTTGAAAATCAACAAAAAAACAAGCAGCTCTACGCACTTTAAAGGCCCTTTCACATCAGACGCGTAACGAAAAAGCAAAGCGAATGAGCGAATATTTCACATCAAACCCATTTGCATCAGCCACGACACATTTTCAGAGCTTCAACATTCCTAAACATTCACGGCGAGAGTGAATGTTTCATCTTAGGAGATGTGGTCTTCACCTCACAGCCGGTGGAAAATAGGACTCGGGCAGAAATCACGTTCATGCATGCGGTTATTAACGTTACTGTAGTCTAAAGCAGAGCAGGACCGAGTGTTGTGGACCTGAGCACTTGTTAAACAAACACACGCCTCGCGAATACCAGGACTTTTATTATGACGGGACGGGACACAGTCGCCGGGCGCCTGCACAGATCCGCTCTTCCGGTTATGATTTTGAGGTAATGGAGCTCTGTTTATCATATTAGATACATTTAAGTGTGTTCAAAACGATGTTATGACGTTACTCCGTGCGTTCACTTATTCACACTGCTAAGAGTAAAGCGCTCCTGCGAAATAAAAGCCGAAACCGAGGGTAGCGCAGATATGACGCAATTGACAGGCGACTCCCTCAAATGCAATGCTGAAACGTCCCTGTCCTTAGTTAAAATAGCAATTTTCTCACAATTTACAAATAGTTCATCTGGGATATTGTAGATACTCAACTGAACAAAATATATAACACTGGCCTAGGGGTTTTTGGATATTTTACTGCAAAAATACTACATAGTGCACCTTTAAAAGACCGAAAAGATGGTTTTGGGTGCACCCACAATGTAAACATTAAAGTGCCACAGTCGTACTGACGGAAACACATTCACTTTCCATAATCGCGGACACAATGTTAAAAAAAAGAATAAAAAAATAAAAAATAAATCAACGATTTATGAAAGGTTAAGTTATTGCTGTTTACACAGCTGCAGCTTTAACTAGACCTACAGTTGTAATCTCATGAGAAATGCCATACCTGGCAAAGGTTTATGTTGAGTAAATAGCTTGTGACATCAACTGGACAGTGTCACCTTTGTTTCCTTGTATGTGATTGGTTGAAGCCGTTTCTGTCGCCGCTAGAGAGAAAAAAAAATCAACATCGAAATGGGGAAAAAATCTCGTTTTTTCGCCGCAAAGTCTTCGCGTTCGGTGTGGAAGCGCTTATTACACACAGAGCTGATCAAAAAATAAAACTCAAAAACACTCAAAAAAGTATAAAGGGCCTTAAGGAAGATTCTATTCTGTTAGATTTCCTCCCTTATAATGGCCGTCGTCAATAGCAACGCATGACAGCAGCTCAAATCCACATACCACAACGCAAACACTCGTTTCATTAATGCACATTTTCAGAGCTTCAACATTCCTAAACATTCACGCTGACAGCTGAGAAAACACAGACAATTCATCATTTAGTGAAGAAGAGCATTTCATTTTATTTAAAAGACCGAAAAGATGGTTTGGGGTGCACCCACAATGTAAACATTAAAGTGCCACAGTCGTACTGACGGAAACACATTCACTTTCCATAATCGCGGACACATTGTTAAAAAAAAAAAGAATAAAAAAAATAAAAATAAAAATAAATCAACGATTTATGAAAGGTTAAGTTATTGCTGTTTACACAGCTGCAGCTTTAACTAGACCTACAGCTGTAATCTCATGAGAAATGCCATACCTGGCAAAGGTTTATGTTGAGAAAATAGCTTGTGACATCAACTGGACATTTCGTCACCTTTGTTTCCTTGTGTGTGATTGGTTGAAGCCGTTTCTGTCGCCGCTAGAGAAAAACAATAAAATCAACATCGAAATGGGAAAAAAATCTCGTTTTTTCGCTGCAACGTCTTCGCGTTCGGTGTGGAAGCGCTTATTACACACAGAGCTGATCAAAAAATAAAACTCAAACACTCAAAAAAGTATAAAGGGCCTTAAGGAAGATTCTATTCTGTTAGATCTCCTCCCTTATAATGGCCGTCGTCAATAGCAACGCATGACAGCAGCTCAAATCCACATACCACAACGCAAACACTCGTTTCATTAATGCAACTTGCGCCTCTGTTTTTGATTGTACTGAAAATGAAATCAGACTTTCCTATTAACACTACTATAATTATAACTAACTTCTTCTGATCATCTTGTCTGGACGATTGTTTTGTACGCTATACGCAAAAAGATGTAAAACAATCTCAATTCAATATGCCCTGTAATTATTTATGTAGTAAAGAAAATCTGTGTAATAATAAGTGTTGAAAGAATTTACAATTTTATCCTTTAAATGTCTCTAGTCTTGTCTGAACTTGTTTGTTCGACTTTGGTTCAAAGCCACTTGTGCTGCAAGCTTTTCTTTGTGGAAGCTTCACGTTAATTTCAAGTGAGTGAGATGAAATATTTAAACTCAAAAGTTTGTGTCCAATTATTTCCCAGACGTAGTTTTGGTATTGAGGTCAAAGTTGCCACACCTCAGATATGGTGCTTTTAAAGGCTGAGAAATCTCCCGGTGCTGTCACTGCCTTGTGCCATTTCATCTCATTCAAAAAAACAGCGTCTGCATCAGACTGATGCTGGACAGGATTTACCATGAGTTTTCAAAATCGTGATAATCAAACGTGGTTTTAATGATAATTAAGTTTGAAACAATATTACTATTTATCGTTTATCGTGAAACCGGTAATCGTACCATCACTAGCTGTGAGTTTGAAATACATTTTTGACTACTCTTGTATGTCCCATTTAAGTTGCATACATTTTGTTCTTGCAATGATGTAACATTTATTGCAATTTTGCACTTTTACTTTGACATGAAAATTTTGGTCAATACCGATAACCGATAATTCTTTATATTTGAAAGCCGATAATTGATATATTGGTGAACAGTACACATCTTACGTGTCTCAGCTGAAGTAAATAACGCATTATTTATCAGCTTTATTATATAGGACATATTTTCGAACCGATAACAAAAACATAAAATTTTTACATTTAACCGATACCGATATGTGGCCGATATATTATGCATCTCTAGTGAAAAGTAACAATTGCTGTTAAGATTTCCGGGCAATATCTCGGTTTATCCCAGTTAATTAACAAATGGTCTGCTCTGAAGTTGACATTGCCCACCAATCATAGATGCATTTTGTTTCATAAGCCCTATTCGGACTGGATTAGATTAACATGGGGAGGTGGGGGTAAAGTAATTATTACCAGAGGTTCTCGGTGATTTTAGTCCCGTCCGAATGTGCCATCTCGGTAATCATTATGGACAATGTCAGTAAAGATTACCGAGAGACTTTTACCTTCTGGAAAAAGGTCTGGAAAAATGACCTCGGGTAATACTAATCCCGTTCGAATAGACCTGCTGTAAAAATGTATGGTAAAATTCTGTCATTTCCTGTTTAAAAGTTTTTAAAAAAGCGCATTTTGCGAACTTGGAGGCGCTTGAAGCATTCGGTTGCGTTGTAGGTAGTGGGACAAATCTGTGGAAAATGTCCGGTATTTTCCGCATTTCATTTAAAGAAAAAAGAAGATCAAAAGCACTTATTAGAGGCACAACACATTTAAGCTCTAGGAAAGTGTCTATTACCAACATAATCCCATCAGAATCGTTAGACTGGACCTAACTGTTAATTAAAACACACATATATATTGGAGACGGAGTTCAGACTGGCGCTCAGGTTGTGTGTTTGCTCATGTTGGTAACGTCATACGCACATGAAGTCAAGGAGGTGCGTAAAGCGAGTTACTCCTCCCACTTCTGCTAGTTTTACTGAGATGTCTTATCCCGTGCGAATTGGCCATTAATATTACAGAGGTCCTGAGGTAAAATTACTTTACCCCCACGTCCCCATGTTAATCTAATCCCGTCCGAATAGGGCTATAGAGTGAATAAAGTCCCCTTCATAATTCACTTTACCCATTTATAACCCTGACTGAGAAAGCAAAATACCAGTGTCGACATAGTATAAAATAGGCAATGCGAACTAGGTCATATCGTTCCATGGCAGTTTTACATTTTTAACTTTGACAGTCCTAAAACAAAAAAAATGTATAGACCGCTAGAACCCTGATTTAGACTAATTTCTTAATGAACTGAACCATATGAAAGATTCATTAACACATAAATAAAGAGTTGCTGAAAGCACTGCGTCTCATTCTAGCGGTTTGATAATGTGGTACCATTCTAGAATAACAGACATTACACATATTTGAACAAGGAGTGTTTCTTGTCAGCTAGTGAGAACATTTTCTGTGGAAAAAGAAAATCAGCTTGTTTGTTCGAGACACAGGAGATCCAGCTAATTTCAAGTCGCTTTGAGTGCTCTGTCAAACCACATCTTGCTTTCTTTTCTTAAATGCAAAAAGGGTGTCTGGAAGACCAAAAAAAAAAAAAAAAAAAAGATCCAGATGTCAAGCCAAGCGCTAATAGTGTAGCAGATCAGAGAGTGAGAGTGATCAAGAGTAAAACAGGCGTGGGGGAGGGGGTAGAAAAGCAAATTCTTTCCCCTCCTCCATTATACCACCTCCTGGTGTGACTAGTCATTCGCTAACAACAGTATCTATTACAATAATAATCCACATTCTTGTCAAGGTCACCCGCTCTGGAAAAGGCTGGGCTGAGAGGAAATCCAGATAAGCAGCTCAGAAGCAGCGCAGCCTCTGCTTCGTCATTCACCTTTTCACAACATATGCAAAAAGCGCAACGCAACTCGCTGCCAGACGCCAGAATAAACATCCAGCGCTCCAGCAACTTCAACGAGAACTTTGGCCCACAATCCTGGAGAAAAACAACTCTATTAATAAGACATTTTCCCAAATGTCCATTGTTATGATACGTTTTTTTGTTTGTTTAACGCAGGTCACGTTAAAATGGTCTTGTTATCATGTCTTGGCTTGTTTTTAAATGCCTTTTATGCATGTTTTTTTTCTTTTTTTTACCTTTGTCCCATAGGAAACTATGAACTATGACAATCTGTCATAAAAATATGAATTACATCATGTTTACAACTATGATAATCAAAAGAAAAAAAGAAAAACAAACCAATATAAAACACATTCAGCCTACACACACTACTAGTCAAAAGTTTGGACACACTTTCCCCCAGAAAATTGTGTCGAAACTTTTGACTGTGTGTGTGTGTGTGTGTGTGTGTGTGTGTGTGTGTGTGTGTGTGTGTGTGTGTGTGTGTGTGTGTGTCTATCTAGAGAGAGAGAGAGAGAGAGAGAGAGAGAGAGAGAGAGAGAGAGAGAGAGAGAGAGAGAGAGAGAGAGAGAGAGAGAGAGAGAGAGAGAGAGAGAGAGAGAGAGAGAGAGAGAGAGAGAGAGAGAGAGAGAGAGAGAGAGAGAGAGAGAGAGAGAGAGAGAGAGATGTATCTATGCAATATTTATAGTAAGGTTTTCCAAATCTACGGCACAGACTATTATTTGTGCACTTCAAGGTAAATATAAGAATATTTTGTGTGTTAGTTTCAATCATGCACTGATTTAATTATGCACGTGTGAATTTGTTTTTTTCTTTGATGCATAAAAATTTGACAAAATGCTATCTCAAATGTTTAAAACGTCATTTTCAAAAGTGCCAAAATGATTTCAAAAAACTAATTGAGATGTGGTGGGAATGTTTAATTTTCAGAAAAAAAATTTCATCTTATAGATTTTCTGCCATACAATCGTACACAATGACAGAACCAAAACACTGCTCTGCATACCCACTTACAGGACGAGTTGTTTTCATTCTGCTAGATTTCCCTGGAGAAGCACAAGCCAACTATTTATGGATGTAAAGCATTCTGCTGCTTCCTCTAAACAGAGGAAAGGCTCTATGTGGGTGGTACTCCGTCTAACAGATACAACATATATACAGAGTCAGGGGAGGAACAGCTTTTTCACAATCCTCCGAACTCTCGGAGCTGAACTAAGGTCTATGAACAAAAGACGTTGATTGGCGACTACAAAAGAAAAAACATCCATTCAAGCACAAACCTTCTTTCTGAATTGGCTCTCAAGACACAAATGTCACACAAAACAGCTGGAGCTGAAAAGATTAGTGTTTTACTACAACACCTTTGTTGGGATTTTGAACTCCAGGCAATGGTTTTCACATAATAATTTGTTGAAGGGTGATGAAATACTGCAGCTGAAACTACAAATCTTTATGATTATTATTTGCTGTTGTGTATGACAGCCTCTCCAGAAATAACAGCATTGAGCAAAGCAGAATTCAGCTTTTCGTCAGGGAATATTTAGATTTATCAGATTAACCCAATAATTTAGTAGTAATTAGGGGTGTAAGGATACACTCGGGTCACGATTCGATACAAATCGCGATACTGAACTCTAAATATTTTAAGCTTTTTAAGATATTTTAAAATCACAAGAAAGCCTGTCAAAATTTCTACACCCAAACTGTATTAAATGTTGTTTAGCCCATCCAAAAATGTTAATTCTTCATTTACTCACTCTCATGATGTTTTACGCGCTTCACGCCAGCATCTGAATGTCCATCTTACGACAGTATGCGTGTCGTTGTAAATCTATTCATCATACAAAGCCATCGTGTGTCTCTTCAGAAGACTTGGATTTGGATTAGACACTGTTTGGGTCTTGGATCTTTTAAGTTTGGGAGGAATGAACTTAAAATGGAGGGGCAGAACTCTCTCAGGTTTCATCATAAATATCTTCATTTGTGTTTGTAATAAATACAAATATGTTGAGTACATGAGTTGAAAATACTCTTCATTGGTGAGTACATGAGTAGAGCTTTGGATAAAACTTGCAAATCACACCGTTTACATCAACGATACATATCGTTGCATTTTTATATCGCACTATATCGATTAACAATGTATCGTTAAACTCCTAGTAGTAATAATGTAGTGTGGCTACAGAACGGAACATAATGGAAGCTTTTCAACATGCATTTTTCAAATTTAACTACTTTTTACCAAGATGAAACAGCCAAAAAAATGTACATGGACCAACTATTAAAAGAAAAACATGCATAAAATGCATTCTGAGTCTACCTGTAGCCATGTTTCCATTTGTCTATATTTATTCTCATTTTGGGATATTGCATAAAATAAAAACAATGAATAGGCCTGTCACGATAACAAATTTTGCTGGACGGTAAACTGGCCAAGAAATTATTCCGATAAACGATAATATTGTCATCCTGAGACCATTTTCATCTAAAATAATGATAATGGCATAAAAATGCAGGTACACCTTTTCAAAGATCAATAAACTTTAATTTCTAAAGACTATTTAAAGGGTCATGAAACCCCCCTGCTGCAGCGGTGTTTTTTCACACCTTCGATTTGAAAAAGCTTGTTAAAAGGGGAGTGGTCGACTGTGAAAAGGTGGGATGGTATTGTGTGGAAAGAGGGAATGTTTGCATAAATAGGGGAGTGTCAGTAGGTGCATTAAGATTAGCGATACCAACAGCAGCAGTTACAGCGGTTCTGAGACATGTTCTTGGTTCACGTTGGCATAGTTTACCACAGTGAGATTAAATGAGGGATGAGTACAGCGAATGAGAGAGCTATGAGTGGCGTGCAGCAGAGATCGCAAATCATTCAGCTCTTCAAAGTTCAAACCAGCATAATTCAGTGAGAAATGAAAATAAATGTTATTCTGCGTGACGAAATATTTTGCAAACGTGATAAAACTATATTTGTCCAAATATGCACGCTGTTTGGCAAGATGAACAACGCGCCGACGTGATAAGAGAACGTGAACCACCCAACATGCGATGTGACAGAGATGTGTAATTCTAGATCGGGGTAAAAGCGAAGAGGTTTGAGGCTGAGGGATTCCTCAGGTGAATTTTACTTTACCGAGCCTTTGTAGCAAAGGCTTCCACAGACGGCGCCGGTTACAGCTCGCTCGGCGCTCTTTACGTTATTTCGTATCAGCACAACGCCTAGCTTTCCTCCGTGACTTTTCCGCACGCTGCTTCCAAAGCTTCCCCACCATATCTCTACAATAATGATGTAAGACGAGCCTGACAGAAGTGACTGTCTCATGCATATTAACTAAATTATCTTGTATGCATACTACAGCGCAGTGATTGGACTGAATGAGCTTCATGTCATGAATATATATCGAGAATCGCTCGGAGCGGTCGACGTCAGCATGTGCCCAGCAGCCCATACTTGGGCCGAAAAGGCCGCGCCGACGTCAGCATTTGTGACGTTGCTCCGACTAAGCTTTTCAAACCGGAAGACAGAAATCGCTATGAAAAATGCAAAAATAACTATTTTCACATATTAATACCTTTAATGAGTACCCTTAGTGTTTTCAATGATGTGCAGCCTATACATATCTGTTTACATCTCAAAAAAAGTGTTTTGGGGTTTCATGACCCTTTAACACTAAAAATGGAAATCATTTTAAATAACCACAATAAATTAACAAAACAACCAAAAACAATAAAAGCATGGACTCTCAGTCTGTTTAAAAAAATGCATTTAAATAAGTACCAAAAACAATAAATAAAATGTATGAAAACTGCAACGGATGATTGTGTTTTAGGAGCATATTAGGGGCGGCACGGTTCACAAAACCCACGGTTCGGCTCGGATCACGGTTTTAGGCTCACGGTTTTCCGTTCTGTACGGTTCTTGTTGTTTGTTTTTTTTCTTTTTAATCCAGAAATGTACTTCAGCATATGATATATTAATTATCCACAATTTAGGATACAGCATTAAAAAAAAAATGGTATATCATAGCCTAATCATGCACCAACTGAACTTGACCATCTCTGAGGAAAGTGATATTTCGATACGGCAAGAGAGAAGACATTGATGAGATGCTTTTCATTTATTTGGCAAAAAAGGAGAATGTGTATTGCTTTCTCTACTGGAACTCATGTGCCTTTTTAGCACACAAAGATTGAACTGAAGGATTAACTTGCGTTTATCAAACTTCAGTGTAGCTTTAAGTCTCGTTTATACACGACGCGTCCGCTCGAGCGCGAGGGTGCGTGTTGCAATAATGACGTCGACGCGAGACCCCATTTCGCTTGCCATTGTGCACGTCAAATTTCATGACTTTGCGTGTGGCTCTGCAAACGAAGAGCCATTAGTTTCAGACGAATCTGCTGGCAGAGAATGACGTCTCATCACGCCGCACCCGGTCTGCACGTCAAGTACAAACACCTCCCCAAACGGACGAGGTGCGTGCAGTCAACGAGAGAGACGAGGAAAACAAAAAAGCATGCAAATGGCAATTATCGCGGCCGGAAAAATTATCGAGCTCATTTTATTTATTGTGCGATTAATTGATTTATCGACTATCGCGACAGGCCTAACAATGAATGGAAATACCAAGATGTGCATAAATTCTAAAAATGTGCTTAGACACTCAATTGAGCTGGATACAATGTCTATCTGATAAGACGACATGTGCATGAACTACAATAGAAAACACCTTTATGAGTTGCGTGATTTGCATAAATCATGTGACTGTGTAGTGGGATGGCATAACTGTCTTACCCAGCTGTTTTGGTCATTCTGAAAAGCTTGAGCCAAAGCTTCCATCTCAATGTGCATGCTATCCATCCTAAATAGTATGTGACCTTAATATTCAATATTAGGGCAGATTGGATGCAGGGAAAGTCTGTCATCAAAGTGGTTGGTACATACAGAGAAAAAGGGTGTCAAAATTGTACCTTTTAGGGGTACAACAGTTTGCCACTGGGTCAGTACCCTTAAAAGGACATATTTGTACCTTTTTTTTACCACAAAAGATTCATAGTAGTACCTTAAGGTGCGTATTTGTACTCTAGGGTACTAATATGCACCTTTTAGGGGCACTGACCCAGTTATAAACTGTTGTACCCCAGAAGGTACAATTTTGACATCCTTTTTCTGTGTAAATTCCCTCGCAGAATTGTCTTACACAACTGCGCTCCCAAACTTGCTCTGAAAGCAAGATGACATGACGGCGTTTATTGCGTTTTGTCATTTATTATAAATGAAAAACACCCACAGTGGCTTCTCCTACTGAAGCAACTTCCGACTCTGTGAATGGAAGCACAGCTTCATTCGCAAATGTTTTGTGACATTTAAATTTTGCGCATTAGTTAAATACACAACTTCAGATGGAAACACCTTGTGATGAAGCTTAACTTCAAAGAAATATCAAACAAATAATAGTCATCTTTATGGTATTCATTCATTAAACAGCATGTCATGTAATAAAGCCAATCAAAAATGAATCGACTGACAGATCTCAGAGTAAGTAGATGAAAACATGAATGACGCCCAACTGGAAAAACACATGATGAGTGAATAAACTCCAGGCATCAACAGATGAGTGGTGAAAGTTCAGATTTCTTGAATAAAATATCAGTACTCAGTACAGCATTTGCTACTGAAGTTTGGAGATGGATTGTGGGTCACAGTGGTTAAAAAACATTGCCACGCCAAAGTATAAGATACTTTTGGTCTCCTAGTGAATTAGTCTACTCATCCATGGAAAAGTTAGGACATGATTTCATTTCATTTTCATTGGCTCTCCTGCAATAGATGCCATTCATACCACTTCACAATTCTTTCAGTTTAAGTATCAATGCCAAAGCACTTCTATACAACAGGTAATACAACCCTGAAAGCCTGATACAATGGTAAATATGACAATGAAAGAAAAGAATGCTCCAATGTCATGTATTCAAGAGCATGTGAACTCCAACACACACCATAAAGTAGGCCGTTCATACTAAGGAATGGTGTGTGGAGGTTTTCAAGAGTCTTTACCATCCTATGAGTCGGGTTGGGTATCATTTTAATTTTAACAATTCAGATTCTGCTTATCGATTCCTAATTCCGATTACAATAAGGTAAAAACCTTTGATATAATTCACATTTATTCTAAGTCTTATTGAAAAACATTTCACTGTAGCTGAATACCGTGAATAAAAATCAACACCAAAACTTCTGCCTATAGTTTCAAAATACCATAGCAAAAACTAATGTCAATATCAAGCATTATGAAAGATGAGTAAACACTCAGTTATTTAGAAAAAAGAACAAAAACAAATGAGCAATTGCACAAAAAAATACAACTCTTATCATAGAGACGGCAGCAGGAATATTAGGCTGCTGTCACTTAAAGAGTTGCATGGATCCAATACACTGATACACATGCGGTTTCTATGTCAACTGTTTACGTTCATTTAAGATGTAATCAACTGTTTACATAAGGATATTTTGACATATCTTGGTGTGCATTTGTCCGGTCAGAAGCAAAAAGTTCAAACTTTACAGAATGAAATCTGGCTTTCTGTGTGCACGCTCTGGATGTGTGTGCAGCACAGAGCGCGGGTCTTCTTACGCTTGAATGGTTTAAAGTCATATTGAAATGCACATAAAGGAATCGATGAGGAATATAAATGTGCACATCTTATCGAATCCCCGGTTATGGGAATTTTGGAACCGCTCCTCGATACCCAACCCTCACAATGAGAGGTGAATGTTTTAAATTAATTCCACATCCTCTGAAATGCATTTTACTTTCAAAAGGTACATTTACATGCAACCAAATAATCTGTTAATAATCAGATTCACTACTTAACTACCATAGTACGATGCATCGTTGAAGAAATCAACTAGCTAGTCTGTTTACCGAAAAAATATTGTTGAAAATAAGGATGTACAACATAATGGCCACCATAATGGTATCAGCAGATATATGTTAATTTTTTTATGTTATTGGTTTCAGCCAGAATTCGTATGTTCTTATGTACTAGAGCACTCTTCAAAAACAGCGCTTCAAGTCTCTTGACAAGCTAAAATGTGTATACATTCAAAATAAAAGATATAGATTTTAGTGAATGTCAGCCTGTTTATATAGCTCAAGATAAGGATTTATTAAGTCCACGTCATGCGAACGAGAAACTGCTTCTTACCATAGGTCGAGAGCTGTCGTTCCAACCATACAACTCTTTAAAATGGTTATTTTCAAAAATGATAATCAAAAGCATTAATAAATTCAATCATGTGGAAAATATGCACAGAATGTACCCAAGGAAAGTTAAATCAAACCATCATATGGTGAAAATTAGGTCCACCAGAATTGCTAAATAATCCCCAAAAAATTGCTATATATATATAGCAGCAGAGGGGCGGCAGTGGCTCAGTGGTTCATGTAGGTTGTCTACAAACCGAAAGGTTGGTGGTTCAATCCCCGGTTCCACCTGACCAAGTGTCGAAGTGTCCATGAGCAAGACACCTAACCTCAGCTGCTCCCGACGAGCTGGATGGCGCCTTACATGGCTGACACCGCCGTCGGTGAATGAATGGGTGAATGTGAGGCAATATGTAAAGCGCTTTGGATGGCCATATGGTCTGTTGAAAGCGCTATATAAATGCAGTCCATTTACATATATATATATGTATATGTGTGTGTATGTATGTATGTATGTGTATATATATATATATATATATATATATATATATATATATATATATATATATATATATATATACTACAGTCTAACATATTGCACTGAGAGTAAGTAGCTAACTAACAATCATTAAAAAAATCCCACTTTTATTCTAAAAACAAGCCATTTGTGTCATCTATCCTAATCAATAAGGGTGGTTATTGGCATGAGCTCAACAGTTCAACTATAATAAAGCACCAGACATGCTTTAGATCAATATCTCTATCAGCATCATCTGTGCTATCATTGCTCTATCGGATCAAACCCTTTAAGGGCCTCTATCTGCATGTGAAATTCAATACACATGAGCGAATACATTTAAAGGGACGGTTCACCCAAAAAAGATTACTTGCTATGCATAGATTTTCTTCAACAAGGAGATATTTTGCAGAATCTCTTCCATAAGTCTTTTTGTTTTCTTCTCAAAGATAAGGGTTAAATGAGATAAGTGGAACATGAATCATGATAGCACAAAAGAAGTCTGAGAAGGTCGCAGTAGGGGATTCAATTAACGCTGAAAACACTGTGCAGACTTACACTTTTAAAGACCAAAGGGAAGGGCAAGTGATTCATTAATAACGGCAGTAATCAGAGTAACCTTGAGTACAGAAACTCACACAACATCAGGAAAAACACACTGAAGCTAGACATATTAAAAACAGCATTAATCGGCGGCAGTGAGGTACAACACAGAGTGATTAAACACCTGAACATCTCATCATTACGGCTCGAATACAGGAGGACAACGCCGATGAAAACGACACAAAACAAGACGCTGTAAACTCAACTGGCGTGGTGTCCTCTAATTTCACCTCATTTTACTAGATATTTATGAACTCTTATGATGAAGCCAGGCTCTCAGTTTTGTGTTTAAAGCCTTCTAATGTTGTCACGATACTGACATTTATAACTTGAATTCAATACCTCGGAAAAAACGTAATACCATTTGATACCACAGGGAAAAACTGCCCATATACACTCAAACCAAATATGGTTCAGACATCAGATATTATGTTTCACTAGTGTGTGCAGGACACTATAGTTCATTTATGTAAGTGAGGACAGCAATATAAAGTAACACATTATACCCAAAAATACAGTGGACTACCAGTAAAATTGATAAAAATTTGGTCATTGGTTGACCGACATTGGTATTATCTAATTGTGTAAATTGAACAGCTGATTGGTTGACTGTAATCCGTTACACACTTTTCTATTAAAGTTATCTGACATTATCAAGATGAATTTGTTCTGAGTTCTTGTCATATTTTATTACCATTTTCTAAACTATAGTGAATAAACTGTGACAATAAGGTGTCTAAATACAATTTGGTTTGATTGTAGATCATTTTAATATTATCCAATTTGTCGTCAATTCTAGTCAATCAATTTTTCAAACTTCAAAAAGCACGACACACATTGTAACAGTAAGGCCGTGTGTCCACCAAAGCGTTTTTAGCCAGCTGAAAACTAGGCGCTCTGCTGAAAACGCCTCGCTGTGAGCGCTTGAGAGCGTGTCGGCAGGCAGCGCTTTTTTCCTCAGGTGAGACTCTTTGCATGTTATGATACGGAAAATCACAAGAGTGTTACTAATTTCACAGGTAGTTTGTTCCTGTATTGATTCTATATAAAATTGCAGATACAATGTAAAGTATTTACTCTGGCTCTTGTTTTAAATCATTTTGTTCCGTTATTAATGCTTGTTATCATCTGATGACGACACGCAGGATGTGGCGGTCGGTCTGTGTAGTATTAGCCCCGCCCCTCCTCCACTGTGATTGGACGACTGAGTGAAGAGTGACAGTGATGAGCGCTGCATTTCACTCAAATTTGAACATTCTTCAACTCTTGGCGACCAGTTAAAAACGCCGAACACTCAGCGCGTGAGCTGGAAATACTCGTTCAGCGCCTCGTTGCGCTCCAGGCGTTCTAAAAACGCGGCGCTCTCATTGAAAACAATTGACAACGCCAGCCCGCAGCGTGGAAAAACGCTTTGGTGGACACACGGCCTAACACTTTTTCATATTTACTGCACAGCTCTGTGAAATACTTGATTCTGATTGGTCAATCGCACATTCCAGCGGTATGTTATTTCCAGATAACACCCGCTCATCCGGGTACTACGAGTTATCTTGATCGGTACTACTTCTATGCTTAATGCTGGCGCCATCTTGTGGCTGTTAAATACTTAAACAGCCATGGCTACAATGGAAGACTTCAAGGCGGGTTTCCTTTATAAACTTTTAAAAATTTATATTTTTCTTACACAAACGCATCGATTTGAATCAGAAGGCTCTATTAACCCATCGGAGCCGTGTGGAGCACGTTATTTGACGGACAGCTGCATTTTTTATGGACTTCAAAAACAGCTACAACTACTGCTTGGATTAACGTTAGCCTGGACTTTTTAAATATAACTCTGATTGTATTTGTCTGAAAGAAGAATGTCATATACACCTATAATGACTTTAGGGTGAGTAAATCATAGGCTTGGTTTCATTTTTGGCTGAACTAACCCTTTCAGCATTCATTTTCAACATTTAGCAGCAATAGATAAAGGCTTAAAGCAGGTTGGAACTGTTTTTCTTCGTGGAAGCTTTGCGTAAGAACTAATAAAATATTTAATCTCAAGACAATATTTTGTGTCTAATTTATTTGAGACTAGTAGCCGTGTAATAAGCGGGATAATGTCCACCCAGCCGGTTGTTATCGCAGAATAAACCCCTTCAGAGTGATGCTCCGCTTCGCCTCGGGGTCCTGATCACTCTGTCGGGGTTTATTCTGCGATAACAACCGGCTGGGTGGACATTATCCCTTACTTAGAGTAAACACTGCACTGTTTTTCCAAGTAATTACGCAAACAAAGAAAAATTATATAAAATCTTTTCTATGTAAATATAGTTGTTTGATTGACATGTTGAATTACATGATTAATGATGACATTATAATGGCAGATCTGATTCTCAAGACAATTCAGATTTTTGTTTACATTAACTTAATACTGTATCGTGTACATGCGCACACACACACACGTTACGCTGGAAAGTGGTATGCAGGGACCAAATTACTACCGACATTTTAGTGCCAGCCTTTCCTAATTCCCTACTTAACGGAAACGTTTTATAGATTACATTAGTGGACCATTTTTTGTTCCTTTTGAAACTCTACATAGAAAAGAGCAGCAGAACATTCTGCTAAATAACTTATAGTTTTATGGGTTTGCAATGAAAAAAGATGAGAAATTTTGTCTTTAATCCTTTCAGAAACATCTATATTTAAAGCTGTACCAAAACTAACCTCTCCAACAGCTATTTTGTCTTAACAGTAGATGCACTGTTTTGTCGAATTATGTGGATAGACTCAGCATTCAAAGCAAAGCTCAGATCATGGCTGACACTGATTATGGAAACATGGAAGTATGAATGTATGAGCCTTTCATCTCACATGTGCTCTTTGCACCCCTGAAGCAGCAAAACATATCGCACAGCACGTTCTCTCCACATAAAACATCCATAGCATTACATGATGTAATGAGTAGCTGAGACAGACTGAGAAAATAAAACACACACACACAACCCTTCAGAAGCGAGGCAGCTTTAGTGTTGCTGAACTGCTCGATTCATTCAGGGGCTCCCATGACGGGAGGGTGTGAAATAGTGAAATAAACAGCAGATGAATGTGAGAGAGGGAAAACATTTGAACAAAGGCACAATTCGGCACACAGCAAATCCCCAAAGAGAAATAAAAGCGTTTCTTTTTTAACAGATGAACAGCTTCCACTTTGAGGAAGGAGAAATTCAGTATTGGTCGAAATTTTTATATTGGTCTATAATTGAGTTAGTTGATATGTAGTTTGTAGTAGGGCCAGTGACATACAAGAGACTCCACGAGCGAGCGAGAAGAGAGAGAGAGAGAGAGAGAGAGAGAGAGAGAGAGAGAGAGAGAGAGAGAGAGAGAGAGAGAGAGAGAGAGAGAGAGAGAGAGAAGAGAGAGAGAGAGAGAGAGGAGAGAGAGAGAGAGAGAGAGAGAGAGAGAGAGAGAGAGAGAGAGAGAGACTCATGGAACCGGATAAAATGAAATATTTTGTTTAAAATAGACAGAGGTCATGATTCTACCACAATTCCGATTCAGAAAACCAAATAACATGTAGTTTTCTAGACAAAGTGTCAATTGCTGCAGTCTTTTTAAAAATATTTAATTAATATGATTTATTTTTTAAATCGGGTTGAGTGAATGATTCAGTGACTCACTGAAAGACTTCCCTTGTTGATGAATCAGTGTTTTTGAACGAATCTCTTGAATGAAGGATTCAATGACATGTTTAACAGTCACGTGTCTCCACCTACTGGTGTGACAATGTAATCAAAAAAACTTTATTTGAAGAGCCAAGTTACTTTCAAAAGATGATTTCCTCTATTTGATCACTACCGTAGACATCAGTGTTTGTATCCACTAGGGATGTCACAATACTCAATATAATTTTGAACCGTTCGTACGTAATTCACGGTTCAATACTGTGCTTGTGAATTGCGGCTTTTTTGGTTTTACATTTAATAAAAAAATGTTCTATAAATTCTATAATTTGCATCCATCCCAATATACTGAACAATGCGACATACATTCACTTCACACGTTAGTGCTAGAGTTATACTCACAAAACACTATAGTTATTCACAATCACGAAAGTTCATTATTTGCCTGCGTTTTAAAGCCTTGCCGTTAAACATATCATTTGCGTGCGTATCCACGTTTTTAAAATGCGCTTTTACAGCGTGCGCAATAAACGCCTGTCAAACACGTGATTACTGGACTAAGTAGGTGTATTCCTGCATTAATACTGTCAAATACACACAAGGTTTACATAAACACAGTCGGTTATGTCTAAAGTGAAAGTAAAATCGGTGTCATTAGATGCACACAGGTCTTAAATTGACAGCAGCGCAGCCCAGTGAACAGAACACGCTGTGCTTAAAGGGACAGTTGACCTCTAAAATTATGTAATTATTTACTTACTATAATATTTTTCCAAACCTGTATTCATTTCTTGATGACGGAGGTTTCATTTTTGAGTTAACTATCCCTTTAATGTTAATACAACAACACATGATAGAGAAAACCTATCAATGCTCTTGCCTGAAAAACTAATACAGTATTTAAGAATCAATGTATATTTTATAGTGAAGTCTATGTAGTGTTTTATTTTTACATTTATTCATTCAATTTCCGCTTAAATGCTACTGTACAGCTCTGAGCTGCCAGTGTAAATCTTTATGTAATCTGTATTATACAATACACTAGGAATGTGTACAAGGGTTGTTTTAAAAGTAAAGTTCTACGTTTAAGTAAGGTTTTTCAATTATTTTAAGTAAAATAAAGAACGAGTCTTTTTACCCCTTTAACATCCTGCTGTTCCTGTGGCTTAAGAATAGAATAGCAAAAAACCGAACCGAAAACCGTGGTTAAAAACTGAGGTGTGTATTGAACCGTGGACTAACTGTATTGTTACATCCCTAGTATCCACAGGATAAACTCTTATCCCAGTACTTCTGTGATGATATGAATCATTGTAAGACATGATAAATAATGAAACTGTGTGGTTAAAACGGCTCTCTCTGGATCAGAACACACATCAATGTTCGCTGAGATTATATTTTTCAAAGGTTTAATAGACATAGAGCCGAATCGCTGTCATTTAGGAATCAGATCATGTGGGTGTTTGAATCGAGATCGAGCCATCTTTTCACGATTATCAAGACTGTTGTATCACCCTGAAATTTCATGCAACATTCAGAGCCAATACAGCCTGGATTGTCTCCTGCACAAAGAAATCCTCAATCATTCTGTCGCCGAAATCTTTAACAATACCCTCTAATCTTCTTAAAAGGATCTTTCCAGTGACACTAACCTCATTAGAGCCAGAGTAACTCGACACACAATGCCAGAGCACAAAGATGTTAAACACACCACAAGACTAAGCAACCTTGAATGGCAGCTCTTTACACATTCTGCATTACAAGAATGAGATCTTGTGATTTTCTTGATCAAACAATAATGTTCCACTTTTCATAGCAGCCCCAAGGGCTTAAAGCATTGTGCTTGTCAAAATGAAAGAACGGCCATTGTAAAGCGACTCATGATGGTCCAATGCCCACCCCCACAACACTGGGTTACTTCATACAACAGCTGTTTTTGCTAAAGGAGAAGGCAAAATAATCTTTCATTTCAGCAAAACAACATGCTGCACATGCTACGGATTATGCTACATTTTCTACAAAAATTACAGCCAATCTCTGCAAGTTACCACTCATTCTGTCCTGTGAGAGAGAGCCGTTCAAATGATCAGACCACACACCCTAAATAGACTACACCGCATCCCAGCTCATCATATCCACCCTAAACTGTCAGCCAGAGTAGGTTTAGTGTGTCTTAATGCGCTGTATTCCAAATTATTAAGGGATGATGAACTGATGATGTGTGATTCAGGCTAATATTGTTTTCAACCCCTTGCATAAAATTGGAACCATATTGCTTATTGGCTGATATTTGTGTTCTGCATTTATCTGTATTGATATTGGATAATGGACATTGAATTGTGGATCATTTCCACCCATTTTTAAAATGTTCCGATTGCTTTTGCCAGTTGAGTTAGCAAAGATGAGCAAAAGATGAGTTAAGTGTTAGTTAATTTTTCTAACACTTATTTTCTTAGTCATATTTCATATGGTACATTCCTTAAAGTTCAACCAAAAAAATTCACTAACAGTTATTTTTAATCGAGTAATCAGTCGATTATTCTGACGATTAATCAAGTTTTTTTATTATGGCAATAAATAAAAAAAAGACCCAAGCGAACAATAGCAAAAAAAATCATTTAAAATACATATAATATAATATTTATAATCGTAATATAAAAACGATTATTTTGGTAATAGAATAATCGGTCGATTATTTTGACGATTAATCAATAATTTTTGTGGTAATAAAAAAATAGAGCTAAGCAAACAATAGCCTTTCAAATGGTGTAAAATACATACATCCATAATGAGGCAATTTTTTGGATCAAATAAAGTAATCATATCAACACTGTTAAAAAACATGACCTGCTCCACGCATGTAAAATGACAACAGTTCATGTAGTGATCCAGTCAACAGTTCTCTGAGATGCACATAAGCTACATGCATGTAAATAATTAAAGCGCATCTATATTAAACCCGCAGGGCATTTTCTTATTTAATTGAATCGCAGTCTTTGTGAATTCAATAGCACTGTGCTACATTATCAGGTATTTGTTGTGGTAATAAAAAAATTGACCCAAAATCTTTTGACATACAGCATATATTTTGACACACACTAAACCTACTCTGGCTGACTGTTTAAGTCGGATATTATGAAATGGGATGCGGTGTAGTCTATTTAAGGCATGCGATCTGAACATTTGAACGACTAACGGTACAGAATGACGTTGGAAAACTTGCAGCCATTGGCTACACATTTTGAAGAAAACTTTGCATAATCCGTAGCATGTGCAGCACGTTGTTTTAATACATTGTGGAGCCTTAGAAAACGGCCTAATAATGCGGTTCATGAATTCTCGTCTGTGGAAGAGCCACTTCCTGTTTTTTGCCAGTTAGTTGACATTGACAAATTGCAACCAATGATACTTTAAATGGATTTAAATTTAATGGAGAAATCGTGACAGCCCTAAACGTCTCCTTATTGAAAGTCTATGTAACAAACTCAAAAAGCAAGAATGAAAACTTGAGCTTCAATTAACCATATTTGATTAGCTCTGTATGTGCATTAGACCCACACGATTAATCGTTAAAAGTTGGCAATCTCGATTCAAACACCCACATGATCTTATCCCTAAATGACAGCGATTCTGGTCAATTTCTTTTAATCCTTTGACAAATACGATTACAGCGAACATTCAGATCATATCATTCAGTCAAGAGATTAATTCAAAAACACTGATTCCTCTAGTAATGAAACGAGTGAAGTCTTTATGAGCGAGTCATTGAATCAATCACTCAACCTGATTTAAAAAATAATAATAATTTTATTTAACATCCTGTCAGTACTTCTCAGAAGACTCACGATCTCTATTTTAAACGAACAAATTGTGATTCTCAATTTATCCAGAATCGTCCAGCTCTAATGTGCGTTGACCACTTGTTTCAGAATAAAAGCCTAAATTAAATGTGTACATAATATAAAGTGATTGAGTTTGTTCAAAAGACATTTTTGCGTGAACTAACCCTTCAAATTAATTAAATTTACGAGCAACACAACATTGCTCATCATGGTGGTAGCGTGACCCAATTAATACTTTGTGTTTCCAGCAGTGCTAAGTGAATTGTGAAGAAGTCCTGATTTCTTCTTTGCCTCAGTGGAACTGTGAGCGCTGACAACCTCCTTAGTGTGTAGGAAGTTAAAGACTTCATCCACTTACAAAGCAACCCCCCTCCCCCTCTTTCATTTAGCCAGGTCATTTGTTCCCTCTTCTCTTTCCTCTGGCCCTCGAGTGGCCTTTTTTTCCCCTCAGCAGATCCGAGCAGAGCACCTTCCAACCCCTCGCAAAGCTACAAGCAGACTTCACCGCTGGCATTTAACACACAATCTCTGCAACCTCCATTTGTGGAAGCACTGCGGCAACTTGAGGCATTCAACAGTTCTCTCATTTATTCATTCCTTCCCTCATTTATCGGCCTCTGTTTGTTTATCCCCCTCTGTTCTGCCCTCTAGCTTTCTCTCTGCTCACATCGAGAGGTGAAATGAGGCATGCTGGAAATTTGCTGGCTGACAATGGAGGACAGCTGCTCTCACTGCTCAAGCCTTTCATGAGCTGAATTAGCAGTGCTCTCCCTTCCCCCACCCTTGCTGCTGGCTTCAACACCCATCCAGACATACTCGCAGTCGCCGTGTACAACACACCACCAAATGCCTTTGTTTCTCAAATCTGCCATTGCTCTAATTGCTGAGATTTCTGAGCCACCTTGTATTTTTTAATCAGTTCCCTCAAGCATGCCGCATCAAGAGCTTAAATCATTTGAAATGCTCTAAAGGAAACCGTGTTGCATACAGCAAAAACAATCTATTAATCAGTCAATAGGTTATAAAATATATTGAATGTATGAGATATAATAAATGCATCACTTTAGTTTAGGGGCCAACTCAAATAAATACTGATTTCTCAATTTTAATCAATTATTTTTTACAAACCAATATTGATTGTTGATTGATCAGTCATCCTGTTTTCAGTTAATGAATGAACGGAGCCTCTCCCGTCCGCATCCTGTATTGCAATAAATTTGTGCTTTGCTACTTTTTATATAAAAGTCTCAGATTTCAAATTATGTCCATTTTTATTATGAAATAAAAAATTAAAAAATTCTGGCGCTGTTTAATGTGGCGTGACAGATCGCTTTAGTTTAACCTGATCATCTCCTTCGCTTTAATACCAGTTACAGCGCCAAATTAACATTTAAATGAGCATCTGAAGGTGTGTTAAAAGATACAGTACAACTTACAGAAATCTGTATCATGTCTCACGTAACCGTTTTAATCATGGAAAGCCGTCAATGAAACAGTCACGTAATGTCACATTTACCTCAGAAAAACCACAGTCAGTGGTCATAAACTCGATAATCAGCTGGAAAATAAATTTTGTTAAATATGTGCACCATATTCATTAAAATTTTTAAATGTTCTTCAATATTTAATGCAAGTTTGAATAAATCCTTCAGGTTTTTATGACAGCCACCATTTAAATGTTTATATTTCAAGAAAACTAAAGTTAGTATTATATTGTTTTTATTGTATATTGATGTTTTTATATTATTATAGAGTGGAATTTAAGTCCTTGCATACAAATCAGCTCATTTTAATCTTCAATGTTACAGTTTACAGCATTAGTTGGGAGATTTTTTTTCCTTTAGAAAATTTGCCATGTACTTTATCTGATATACATCCAAAATAATCGATATTGAATCATGAAATTTGTGTCAATAGTACCCAGCCCTACTATTAACAATGACCTTTGCCTCAATAAACTCCTATTTACTGCTTATTAATAGTTAGTAAGGTAGTGGTTAAGTTTAGGATTAAGGTAATGCAGAATAATGCATTAATATGTGCTTGATAAGTACTAATAAACAGCCAACATCCTAGTAATATGCATGATAAGAAAGTTAATAGTGAGAATTGGACCCAAAACTAAAAGGTGTTGCCTCTTCTAAGAAAAATTGGCCTACAGGAATTTAAATTACAATAAATATCAATGCACAATTAGCTGCTACAACATAAACTGCAAAAAAAAAAACTGCTCATGCAAGAATACACTGCATTCTTACTTCAAGCTTTAAATCTTTAAATTGCATAATATCTACTTGACCCAAGTTATGGGGGAAGCAACAAAATCTCTTTTGAACTGGTGTTTCCAAGAAGATTGTGCACTGTGGAAATCTGGGGAAAGAAAAGGATTTGGCTTTGATTTACAGCATTTGCTTTTAGAGCCTTAAAATGGGCTTTAAATCATCTCCAGAAGACACAGGGTATACGCTCTTAATGGGGACTGGAGTTTCAATGTTGGTAGCAAACATAATCCTGAAATGAATATGACATGAATCTGCATTTGTTCTTTTAGCCGAACGGCATGTACTTGCTAAAAGTTACATCATTATGTTTAACACGGTGGAAGCCATTACTGTTTCCACAGATAAAAGACCAGTGTACAAGTTACAAACACTGGCATCACGTCTCTGCTTAAGATCACACACTGGATTTGAAGCTTTTATTGGAATTTCCTTCCCGATTTTAATGATGCACAGAAGCACAGAAGCTGTTCTGATTAAAAGCTTGTATGCATGCAGATAAATGACCATCTCCCAACCCTTCCCCCACCGTAAGTTTAGGCCAGTGGGTTCCAGGGTCTGAGATTTTTCCCAACCCTCCCCCACAAACACATCTTTGGCTCCTGGGATTAACAGCCAAACCAGTCCTAAACTTCCCTCTATACAAAGAGTGGAACAAATCGAGCCAAACACATTTGTAATGTGATATTTTTAGCATAATACTGTAAATGCTTGAATATATGAGTGATTCTATCATTGGAGATACATTTGGCATTTCGAAAGCATTAAGGGGAAAAAAACTGAAATTCTTTCCAGTACATACTGAATTTTAATAATAATTTAGTGCTTGCCAAACACAAGTTACTGAAAAAGTCATTTCTTTATAGTATTGTTAGTCAACTCTGTTGCAGACAAATTAGGCAATCTGTAGAAATAACATTGGCAACAGAGTTAGACGGTAACAGGACTGACCATTTTAACTCTACTTGTTGGCATAAATGAGAAGATCATGATTAAAAGACTTAAACAACCCACTGTGTGATCAGAGATCAATTCTATTTTCATTTTGATATTGTGGTTACAATTTTGACGTTTACAAAAGAACTATTTCGATTTTAATATTCTCTCAGAGAGCGCACACACCGCTTCAGATATTATCAGTGAGGGACAGTGAAATAATTTCCTGTATCTTACATAGTTGTGGGAGATAATTCCCCCGATTTAACGGCAAAGTATGGCACGGTAACAGAGATGACGCACGATTTACGGACACATTTTTATAAGATAAAAGTTGTTTTTAAACATGTTGTACAATTAGGAATATGGCTATTTGGGGCTTTTAGAAATACAATAAATGAAATATTACCAAAAGAAAAAGAAGTAAAAAAATAAATAAAAATGGATTACACAAAACATGATTTACAACTATATATGACACTTTTTACAGAAAATTATATTATTATGGCCTGTAACTTATTGTGATTCATGACAATAACATGTGTTTCAGTAAACAATCATAAAAAATATAACCATTTAAAAAAAACTGAAAAACAATTATGACTATGGACACCAAATGTAGCTGAAATGATAGAATCACCCATATGTTTTACACAAATAATTCAATGACGGCCTAATGGCTGAAACACCATGATTATCTTACTCGGGTAATGCAATTTCGAATCTGGTCCTGATCAAAAATGTCATTCAAAAAGCACACACACAATGCCAAAAACAGGATGTGAGGAATCCGCAGAGGAAACGACTTTAGGTCGTTAATATTGACTCAAGCTATCAATACTTCAATAACACAATTTGCAGAAGCTGCTAAATGGCTCAAATACACAAGCGGGCCATCCCGCGCTTACCTTTTCATTCTTCATCTTCTTCAATGCTCTGCATTCCCCGTCAAGCTCCTCTGGCTCGGATTTAATAGCTAACGGAGAGACAATCCCAACAGTTTCCAGAGCGTTATTCCCAAGCTGCTCTGTCACAGCCATGTCTGCGTTCTGTGTATTGTCAAAGGGAGCGTTGCGTGTGCTTCCAAACGCCTGAGCGCTTGCAACTATCTCCTTCTCAATTGCCACGACTGCAACTGGTGCACTTTCGCTTTTATCTTTCTTGTTTTTCCCACCCGATACTTCCTTTTCCTTTTTGCTGTTGGGCACACCGCGCGAGGCTTTGGCGCCTTTCTCGCCACCCTTGCCCGTAGTGGCATTTCCGCCTCCTGAACTACCTGTCGCGCCGGTAACCTCCCCTTGGGTCCGTCCCTGATGGTCCTTTTTTGCTCCATCTGCAGCTGGAGACTTGCTATTGTCTTTAGAATTTTTGTTGCGTTTGGATTTGGATTTGCTCTCTTTGCCCTGAGGGGCGCTCACGGGGCTAACGAACTTGATATTGTCTGGCAGAGCCGCTACTGCGCTAGGTGGAGCTGCCATTCCCCCTCCGTCCTTGGTGCCAGACATCTCGAGTTTGTCCTTCTCTAGGTCAGCGTCAAGGTCGATAATCAGATTTCCAACCCCAATATCCCACTCATCACCGCTGTCGTAAGTGTCCACCGCATGTGAGTCCACACCTTTCCCGCCTGCAGTGCCACCACTTAGGGACATTTTAGTGCCAGCGGCCCAGATTTGTCACAGTAACGTCTGAATTCTCAGACTGCCAGGGTGTGGGGAGAAGGAGAACAGTAGCCTCAGCGTATCGATGTCAACTTCCCAGTCGCCCACATTTTGCCCTAGAGGAGAGACATACAAAGAGGGATTATCTGTCTTGAAATTGTACTCTGAAAATGAATTGGTAAGGAATGAATATGCAGCACTAAACAAGGGGTTTACAGAAGAGCAAAGAGCAAGACAAATACAATTTCACACAAGAGCAAATACAAAATAGTTGGTTAGCAAACAGATTTCCTGAATCTTCTTTAAGAGTTTATAAAATGAATAAGCATGAGATGTCCTAAACAGATGCGATCAATCTCTTCCATGTTAAATTCGACAAACTCAACAGAAAGGCGTGTTTTTTTAATGCCACTATTTTCTGGGACACATTTTTACATCATTCTCTTAATTTCAGTAGTACTTTATTTTACAGTTCTGGTATGCATGTGCACACAAAGTACTGATTATAGTCATAACGGAGTTATAACCAACCATAAACCTAACCTTAACCCGTGTGCGGTCCATGTACTCGGGCTGCTCAATTACAGCAAAATCATTATTAAGATTATTTTGTTCGATATTGAAATCATTATTTAACATGATTATTGGTGGGTGATATGATCAAAGTCTTATTTCATGATAGGAGTCATTTTCAATAAGCAAAATGATCAATAGGCTACTTATGCAAAAAATAATACTAGGTTAACTAATGTAGCCAAAGTAAAAGATCCTCAAAACAGTAAACAGTCAGCAATCTGAGAAACTTATTACAAACAAAACCGACAAATACACATCAGGAAGATGCACTAACAGTGGTTTTCAGATTAGTAATAGCCTACGACGAAAACTGAATAAAGCAATCAAATGTAAAAACACTCCATGGTCTTCATTGTGTACACTAAATTTAGATTAATCCTTATTAAATCTACACAAGTTATTCAGTCAAGAGCAGTGAGTGATTTTATCAGGGAGAGGGGGGGTGTTTGATTAACATTAATGACAAACTGAATCAGTAATATTAGGCTGCTGTCACTTTAAGAGTGAATGCACAGATCTAACATACTGTTACACACACATTTTCTTTTTAAAACCTTTACATTCACTTTAGACATAACTGACTGTTTATGAGGATACTTACCAAAACAGCATTTTGACATTTTTAGGCGTAGGCTATTCAACCTTTTAGACACAATTAACCCACAGTATTTTTTAATATGCGCGTCTCGGCACAGTGTATCTCTTAATGCGGTTTTAAAAACACTGTTTAATGTCAAACACATCCCGCAGTTTAGCAACAGTAGACTATATTTCACAGCACTCTTTTTTGGCTGATTTGGATGTTAAGTTTGGCTTGGGGAGGAACAGAAGCGCACCGCTGAATGTGGCAGTGGCACAATAATTGCTTTCTCTCAATTATCTTGTTTTCATAATCATTGGAAGCCAACATCAAAAATCAATTACGATTAATCGCACAGCCCTACTATGTTGTTAGCTTATATTGCTCAGTACTTTCTTGGGTTAGTACACTGTAAGTGCATGTACTATAAAATTAAGTGCAAACAATATTACATCATTTATTGAATAATTTCTGTTACTATGGCATTTGGCTAATCAATCAATCAATCAATCAACATTTGGTCATTTTAGGCCCTTTTTACAGCTGGTATTAAGATGCGTTTTGGTCGATCGGATCACACGTGGGCGAGGCTGACACATTCCCGTTTACACCTGGTGGTTTAATCCGTCTCTTTTGTCCACTTTCAACCGAGGGGAGGGTTGTAAAGCCAAATGAATTGGCTTTCAGATCTTTCGATCTAATGGACAAAATAAGTTGCCGCAATTTACATAAGAACATGCACAGATACAACTGAAAAACACATCACATCAGCTTTAGTTTCTGCTCTGACAGACACAAGACCAGCCGAACGCTGTGAGTGTGTGTTAGAAACCAGGAGTGGTGAGAGAACATTGTGCTGGTACGTTTTCATCTTCATATATATATATATATATATATACACACACACACACACACACACACACACACACATATACATATATATATATTATCACAATCTATAACAAATATACTACACATAGATTAGTGGATAATTCAGCAGCAAAAGTTGAGTGCAAAATACATTCATGAAAACCAAGCTAATATATTTATAGAAATAGGGCCTATATACTAAGAAATTATATTCATTGGAAATGTATAGTGCATCTTTTTTCGAAGGGAGTAACATATTAGATAGTTGTCTGACCGATACCCGATCCGGCAAATAATGGTGGATCGGAGCCAATACAGTTACGGAGTATCAGATCCGTGCATCTCTATCCACTCGTGGTCCAATCAACCAAAACGCATCTCAATACCAGCGTAAACTGAGCCTTAGATTACGGAGTGAAATTTCCTTCTTTTGCCAGTTCCAAAATCTGCCAACAGTCATGAAAACCAATAATAAAGATTTTTGTCTTATTTATTGGTCAATAGTAAGTCAGCTCTCTAGATATCCTGCATTGTCCATTGAAAAACCTATCATCACTTGACCAATACTGTAAAACGTCTATGTCAACAATAACAGATTACCGGTTTCATGATAAACCACGGTAAAATGCACTGACGGTTTAATATCGTTTAAAATTTAAATATCATTAAACCCGTCAAGTGAATATCACGATTTGGAAAAGTCACAGTAAATCCTGTCCAGTCTGGTGCAGGCGCGTGCAGCACGTGACGCAACGCTGTTTTCTGAATGAGAAGAAATGACAGAAGGCAGTGACAGCACCAGGAGATCTTCTGAAATCTGAGGTGTGGCCATATTTTGGCTTTTACAAAAGTCCTAAGGGAAAATTAATTTTGGAGTTTTGTTCAGAGCGCGCTTTCACTCACTGTAATCTGCCCTCAAAGCAGAGATGAATGTGCCGCGATGTACACAGGAAATTCATTCAGCATACGGTGGTTAAAGGTTTTTGTTCTATTTCAGCAGCGAAAATAGTTTACAACTAACACCGCAGAGGTAGAGCACATCTGATATGACTGGCATAAAGTTGGCTTGACGTTCGAGATTCTCAAATTTAGGGACTGTCTCGAAAGTTACATGCAACATTGGTGTGCGAGTTTGTATAAAACGGACTGTAAAGTGTTCATCTAGTTGTCGGTATAATGCACACCTTTTGGATTTTTGATGTTTAATAAAAAATAATAAAATAAAAATAATAATTAATAATTAATAAAATAAACTGTCATATGAAAATATGGATGATTTATTTTACTGGGATACTGTTTTGGGCTCATACACAAAATATGTTATATTTAAATGTGTCATAGCTGATATAGGACACTGATGAGAATATTGCTTTAACATATTTATGAATATAATATTAGAGATTATATTTACACCAAATTATTATTTATGCATTATGTGGTGCTAGTGATGACGGCCAATATAAAAAAAGGAAGGAAATCCCACAGAACAGAATCTTGCTTTAAAAAAGTGCATACGAGCAGCTTGATTTATTTGTTGTTTGTTCATTTTCAACTTGTAGAAATGTTTTCAGCGTGTGCATGGGTTCTTTTTGAACACTATGTCATTTGAACAAAAGCGTGATAATATTGATAACCGTGATAAATTGGGTCACTATAACCGTGATGTTAAATTTCCATACCGTTTCATCCCTAATACACACAAAGCATAACGTTACACTGAACAATGAGCAAAGTTTAGATGACAATGGTGACATTTTTGCAAAGACATTCCCTTCTAAACAGAAAACTGATCTGTGAAATTGTGAGCATTTTGACCTGTATTATGTGCTTAAGAAGAGCACGTGTCCGCTGATATTGGGCTGCTTTCAGAGCCTGATGTCTGTGAACTAATTACGGCGGCCATTCTTTTCCACAGGTCATCTCTGCTTAGCAGGGGGACGGCCAAATAAGCTAACACAAGTCAAGGGAGCACGCACTCTGACCTCTGACAGTGTAAATAATTAACACTTAAGTCTGCAGCATTTGTCCTGCAATGCCAAGGGGCTCAGAGCAGCTCACACACACATCACGGGCTGGAGAAGAACCGCTCACGCTAGATCTGTAAGCATCTGATTAACTCATGTTACTCTATCCACATTTGAAATGCTTCGCCAAGCTTAACTGCAGATGAGTTCAGCGAGCGGAGGGCTTTGTTCAATAAGCTGGAGCTTATATTAGTCTTTCATTTACTTCCATATAGGTTTTCACAAGTCTCTGATGATCACAAAAGCCAAATAGTTGCATTGAATGTGAGCGATAACATTTGAGACACTGTAATTCCCCCATCAGGCACCTGGCACCAATCGATTGTGCTTCTAGCTTCAGTGCCTAATAACTTCCTACTATGAGTTGATCAATTTAGAAATAGATACTTAGAAGAATACTTATGTTTTACTTCAATGGTCAATCCTCTAATAAAAGTGTTTCTTTCATTACACCAAACAATGAGATGTATGTATATATGAATATGCATATCATAAGTTTGTTTACAGGAAAACTTGATAACTTATTGTACTCTTATAAATTATTCTTTTGTTTTGTTTATTTAATAAATACATGAAAACACTACAAGATGTCTAAACTTCGCCAACAGACATAATGAAATGATTTAAAAAGAAAACTGTAGCAGCAGGGCTCGACAGTAAGGACTGCCCGATCAGGCAGTTTATTACTTGCACATTTTTTGAGGCTTGACAAGATACATATTCAAGAGCAAGATGACACAAAAGAGAACACAGTTTGATTGATTTGTTTTTGATCACACATCCGAAGCACACACTAAGAAAGTGTGTGAATGCGGAGTTCTCTTTCATGTCTCCTTGCGCTTGAATGGACATATTCACACATAATTACGTCAAAAAATGCCAAGTATCATTGGCCCTGTTCACACTGGTATTAAGATGTGTTTTGATCGATCAGATCACAAGTGGATTGCTCTAAATACAGGTGTAAACGGGTCTAAAGCGTTATGACCTTGTCCACTTCCGACCTCTTCCAGAGGTAGTGGAAAACACATTGGACCGGATTGCTTTCGTAGTGTAGACGCTCATGTGGTCGAATGTGTTTAAACAGCCACAAAAGACCGTCTTCTCTCCGTCTACTGACCTAATGCGGGAACATTATGGGAAGAGCGCGAGCCAGACGGGATTTAAACTTTGACGGCTGGAGACCCAAGTTTGGTTTGAAAATGAAAAACGTACCAGCACAATGTTCTCTCACCATAGACCCTCTCCTCGGGACAGAAGGGGTTGAAATAGGACAAAAGAGACGGATTAAAACACCAGGTGTAAACGGGTCTGCTTGTGATTTGAAAACACATCTTAATACCAGGTGTAAACAGGGCCATAGTCTATCTCAAGTGAACAAACAATTAAGAAATAAAACACGTGTGTATCAGTATATTGGATCTGTGCATTCACCCTTAAAGGGACAGCAGCCTAATATATTCCAGCTTCTGTCTTTGTTTTAATGTCAATCAAACAACAAGACAAAGAAAACCCTTGACTGCTTTTGACTTTAATAATGATTCATCTATATTTAATTTATACAGTGCTATTTTATATTTGATTATTCATTTTCTCTACCTGAAAAATTACTGTTAGATTTTATGATTTTTTTTTTTTTAGAAATGAAAAAGATGAAAATGAAAAAAAATAAAAGCAGTGTTTATTTTATTTGTGTGTTTGTTCTACAGCTCGTAATTTGATTATTTGTTCTCATTTTAATACTGACAGTTTACTTCTCTTCAACAATATTTGAACAATATGAGTAAGGCGAGTTGTTTTTGGCGTCATAATACACAACCTTATTTATTAAAGTTATGGGTCAAAAACAATAAAGACAATTTTATTGATTACTTTTTTGTGGTCGGGCCAGTAGAATTCCTAAGCGTTGGGCCCTGTCAGATACCACATCACACTAAAACATAATAGCTTCTTGATTTCTTGAATCTAGTATTACACAAACCTCCTAAATCCTAGATTTGAAAAAGTTCTTTCCTAAGTGTAATTACCATGGATACTGAGGAGATAAGGATGAAAACGGTGTTGCCGTTTAAATAAAGATTTGTTTTCTACTATAACCTGATTCCCTGTAACTATGTCTTGTAAAAGGACAATAACCAATCAAGAACAAGACGCAAAATCTCATATTGATCACAGGCGCTTCATAATCCCAGATGGTTGTTCTTCCTTTTAAAGACTGCAGCTGTCCTGCAGGAACACACACTCAAACGGGTCAGTGTGTAACATCTGCAGCTGTCCTGCAGGAACACACACTCAAACGGGTCAGTGTGTAACATCTGCAGCTGTCCTGCAGGAACACACACTCAAACGGGTCAGTGTGTAACATCTGCAGCTGTCCTGCAGGAACACACACTCAAACGGGTCAGTGTGTAACATCTGCGGCTGTCCTGCAGGAACACACACTCAAACGGGTCAGTGTGTAACATCTGCGGCTGACCTGCAGGAACACACACTCAAACGGGTCAGTGTGTAACATCTGCGGCTGACCTGCAGGAACACACACTCAAACGGGTCAGTGTGTAACATCTGCGGCTGACCTGCAGGAACACACACTCAAACGGGTCAGTGTGTAACATCTGCGGCTGACCTGCAGGAACACACACTCAAACGGGTCAGTGTGTAACATCTGCAGCTGTCCTGCAGGAACACACACTCAAACGGGTCAGTGTGTAACATCTGCAGCTGTCCTGCAGGAACACACACTCAAACGGGTCAGTGTGTAACATCTGCGGCTGACCTGCAGGAACACACACTCAAACGGGTCAGTGTGTAACATCTGCGGCTGACCTGCAGGAACACACACTCAAACGGGTCAGTGTGTAACATCTGCGGCTGACCTGCAGGAACACACACTCAAACGGGTCAGTGTGTAACATCTGCAGCCGACCTGCAGGAACACACACTCAAACGGGTCAGTGTGTAACATCTGCGGCTGTCCTGCAGGAACACACACTCAAACGGGTCAGTGTGTAACATCTGCAGCTGTCCTGCAGGAACACACACTCAAACGGGTCAGTGTGTAACATCTGCAGCTGTCCTGCAGGAACACACACTCAAACGGGTCAGTGTGTAACATCTGCAGCTGTCCTGCAGGAACACACACTCAAACGGGTCAGTGTGTAACATCTGCAGCTGTCCTGCAGGAACACACACTCAAACGGGTCAGTGTGTAACATCTGCAGCTGTCCTGCAGGAACACACACTCAAACGGGTCAGTGTGTAACATCTGGAGCTGACCTGCAGGAACACACACTCAAACGGGTCAGTGTGTAACATCTGCGGCCGTCCTGCAGGAACACACACTCAAACGGGTCAGTGTGTAACATCTGCAGCTGTCCTGCAGGAACACACACTCAAACGGGTCAGTGTGTAACATCTGCAGCCGTCCTGCAGGAACACACACTCAAACGGGTCAGTGTGTAACATCTGCGGCCGTCCTGCAGGAACACACACTCAAACGGGTCAGTGTGTAACATCTGCAGCTGTCCTGCAGGAACACACACTCAAACGGGTCAGTGTGTAACATCTGCAGCTGTCCTGCAGGAACACACACTCAAACGGGTCAGTGTGTAACATCTGGAGCTGACCTGCAGGAACACACACTCAAACGGGTCAGTGTGTAACATCTGCAGCTGTCCTGCAGGAACACACACTCAAACGGGTCAGTGTGTAACATCTAGAGCTGTCCTGCAGGAACACACACTCAAACGGGTCAGTGTGTAACATCTGCAGCTGACCTGCAGGAACACACACTCAAACGGGTCAGTGTGTAACATCTGCAGCTGTCCTGCAGGAACACACACTCAAACGGGTCAGTGTGTAACATCTGCAGCTGTCCTGCAGGAACACACACTCAAACGGGTCAGTGTGTAACATCTGCAGCTGTCCTGCAGGAACACACACTCAAACGGGTCAGTGTGTAACATCTGCGGCTGACCTGCAGGAACACACACTCAAACGGGTCAGTGTGTAACATCTGCGGCTGTCCTGCAGGAACACACACTCAAACGGGTCAGTGTGTAACATCTGCGGCTGACCTGCAGGAACACACACTCAAACGGGTCAGTGTGTAACATCTGCGGCTGTCCTGCAGGAACACACACTCAAACGGGTCAGTGTGTAACATCTGCAGCCGTCCTGCAGGAACACACACTCAAACGGGTCAGTGTGTAACATCTGCGGCCGTCCTGCAGGAACACACACTCAAACGGGTCAGTGTGTAACATCTGCGGCCGTCCTGCAGGAACACACACTCAAACGGGTCAGTGTGTAACATCTGCAGCTGACCTGCAGGAACACACACTCAAACGGGTAAGTGTGTAACATCTGGAGCTGACCTGCAGGAACACACACTTAAACGGGTCAGTGTGTAACATCTGCAGCTGAGATGTACAGATCATTCAATCCACTTCTCTTTTAAACGTGCCATTACCGAATAAGCCTTTTTGGGATCGTGAATCCTAATATTTTTCAGCCTTTTGAAAATGCATGATATGCATTTTGATATGTTTCTGCTGTAAAATGACGAAAATCAGCTTAGGGAACGATCATATTGGGCAAAGTCCAGTTGTTGCCAAGTAAATTCAAGATCTAAAAGGCACACTGTTAAAAAATGTGTTCTAGTGACTGATCACATCAAAACATTTTAGTCGGCCAAATTGCATACATTCACAGAAATTCAATTTGGGCAACTAAAAATTTAGATGTGATCAGTCACTAGAAAATGTTCTTTTGGGGTCTGATTTGTTTTTTACAGTGTATGCTTTCCTCAGTTTTTAACTAAATGTACACAGGGACATATGATATCTGATCATTTCTACAGTAAGAGTAATAAATAGCTATATTTGAGTAAGGGTGCGTTCACACTTGTCATGTTTGGTTCGATTAAAACGAACCCTGGTGTGATTGCTCGGTTAGTGCGGTTCATTTGAACATATGTGAACGCTGCCATCTGAACCCTGGTGCGCACCAAACAAGCGGACAGAGAGCGCCAAAAGGAAGGGTCTCGGTCAGCTTCCAAACCAACTCTGGTGCGGTTCGATTGACATATGAACGCAACACGGACCAAAGACATGTAAACGGACCAAAAACAGGACCTAATGTCACAAGATGCGACGCACAGTCAGCTGATTTGACGACACGGAAAGATTGGTGTACGTTATCCAAAAGGAATAACATTAACGTTAGAGGGCAAACGTAGAGCAACGAGGAAGAGCCTCATCAATATTTGGTCTGACGAGCATGTTTCGAAAATCCTAGAAAAAACACACAAAAAGCAAACCTGGCTCTTCTCATCAAAGGACCTGTTGGCCATTATTAGCAGGTACAGACGACAGAACGGCCGTCTCTTTTCTGCACAACGGAGGAAATCCTGCTGCTGTTTTGAATGTTTTGAACATTTTATGAGCTCTTCATGAGTTCTCAGCGGGTAAAAATAATGCCACATGTACACGCATAAAATGACCGTGTGTAATCAGTACACAGCGTTGTTTTGCATGTTCGGTAAGCGAGCTCCTGCGTCATATAAGCCGACCAATCAGGTTGTGAGCGTCTCCCTGAGCCTTTGGTTCGGTAACTTTAGGTTCGCTGTTAAAAATGCCAGTGTGAACGGTAAGCGGACCAGGACTATATGTTTTGTTTTTGTTTTTTGGTCCGGACCAAACGAACCAAACCAACCGAACTACAAGTGTGAACACACCCGAAAATATTTTAAACATCTAAAATGGTGCACATCTGTTTGTCAAACCAAAAATGATTCATTCACAAAATATAATTTTTCAATAGTGTGTGCATTACACTATAGTTCATTTATGTAAGTGAGGACAGCAAAATAAAGTAACACATTATACCCAAAAATACAGTGGACTACCAGTCAAATTTATGACAATTTGGGCATAAAATGATTCAGACACTGAGCTGAGCATGTTTTGCTGAAGTGTTTTTTCTTGAATTGCTAATGTGACCTTTGACACCACAGACTGAACAAAATGAAGCATTGCCTGGTCATTGGTTGACCGACATTGGTATTATCTAATTGTGTAAATTGAACAGCTGATTGGTTGACTGTAATCCGTTACACACCTTTCTATCAAAGTTATCTGACATTATCAAGATGAATTTGTTCTGAGTTCTTGTCATATTTTTTTTAACCATTTTCTAAACTATAGTGAATAAACTGTGATCGTGTGAGAAATGTTGAAGGTGTCTGAATAAATGTTGGTTTGTAAGTGACTGTGGCTCTATCAAGCTATTATAATACCTTTATAATCTTATACTAATGAAACATGACAAGATGTCTTTAGGAAACGTAACGCCAAATGAGCAGCGCAATAAAAACCCCACAATATTGACTAATTTTATCAATAAAAAATACAAATAAAGAAATCCGCCCTTTTGACACCACAGTGGCTTCAATAGCATTCATCTGCATTAGAAAGATCAGGCACAATCATCTCACCAAAGAGCATAACGGTCCACTTGTAACGCACAATAAAGATCGAACGCTGAACTGAGTGATGTGCGTAGCTTGAGCGGTGACAACAGTAAATTCATAATGAGCGTATGGATCTTTCTAAGCATTCACAAACATTACAGCGAGAGCTACAGCAGTACATCTCCATCCCAGCTGTACGCTCCCACCGGCTCGGACCTATTGATTTCCCTTGGACTATCTTGACACCGGATCAGAGAGCTTTCAATATCAAAGCGTGGCGCTCGACGCGATACAGACTGAAAAACAGCTGTCTAGACCAAGAGGATTTTAGCAGAAAGTATAGAGAGTAAACATCTCGCTCTGGCCTGCAGACAAAACTCAACTCTATAAACACTGAACGGCTAAAAGACAGAAAGAAATCTGTCTGAGATACAGGAAATAGATTCGCCCTGCGGCTGACTGCCAACTCCTCTCCACACGAGGACTCGACAGCATTATTACTGATAAAAGCAGATCGTATTGAAAGCAGATGATGTGAAATGTCACATATTCGACTGCATTCATAATATTGCGATATTCTTTTGGGACATGGTGTCACAGAATATTTATACACACTTAGAAATAGCATCTAATAGAGCGCCGCAGTCGTGACGTCAAAGCCGCCGGTGGTTTCCTCCAGGTTCTCCTGTGGGTTTTACAGCGAAGAGTAAAAGAAGCTGTGTGTGAAACATCACTGTCATGTTTTGTTCCACGGCGTAAATTACACACACTCCCAACTCAAACATTCTTATCTATTCACTTTAGACCAGGGGTCGCCAACCTTTTATCATTCGAGAGCTACTTTTTAAAAATGAAAGTCACAGAGAGCTACTCATGTATTATTATACTTAAAAAACTCATAAATAATGCTTCATAAATCTCATATTAACAACTATCCAAACTGTTTCACACCTGAAAGAGTGTATTAGTGGTTCCAGTAGTAGCTCCCAACACAAACGTTTTATCTAGTCACTTTAGACACTTATTAAAAACATACCAACATTTTTTAAATAAACATAACAGCTTCAAAATTTTTGACACCGTTTTTGACAGGTGTGTGCAATTCACACAGTGGAACAAAACGTCCAAGCATCGTCAGCTTGTGTTCATCACAGACTAGAGCTGCACGATTCTGGATAAATTGAGAATCTAATTTTTTTCTTTTCAAACAGAGATCATGATTCTCCCACGATTCTGAACAGGCAACTAAACCAAATAACATGACATTTGATATTTTCTTTCCTTTTTAAATGCTATTGCAGATTCAATGTCTATGTTCATTAGGGATGGCGAAAACTAAACATTTTCTTGACCGACCACCGAGCCTCATTAGCCGGTTGAAACCGGTTAACTGATTATTTCAAAATATGCTGCGCTTTTCGAAATAACAGCCGCGAGCCGCGCCTGCTATCTCACAACTCTGTCGCATCTCTCTATGATCTCTCTCTGCCGCTCTCACACACACACACACACACTGTCTCGCCGCCTCCCTTCCACTCACGTCACTTTTTTACAGCGCGAAACGCGCCACCGAGGAGCTTGTTTGTAATCGGAGGACAAATGGCTCCTTAGTTTCGAAATGGTTTGGGTACAAGGTGATCGTGTTGAAAATAAAGGCATTTGTCTAGCGTTAGAAGCTCATTTTAAACATTGTGAATGAAATGTTTTATATTCTCATTTAAGAAAATGACAGCTCCGAAGCGACGCCGCTTTAGCTCGAGGTAGAGCTAGCAATAATAAAGAAAGATGATCAACACCTTATGCGTTTCCACTGAAATGAAGATGTAATATTTCCAAATGTAAGCGCATCTTATGCGGAATGACGCTTCATACGGTCGTCTGCCCTGGCTCTAACCTCGAGTGTTTATTTTTTGCAAACCTTGTGAGCGCGCAAACCCAAACGCTGTGACCTCGTGCCAAATGTTTTTATTGGTTTATTAAGTACAAACAGGTGAGTTATGAAAAATTGCTTTTCAAAAGCATCAACAGAATTAACGTGTAATTTTCTAGAATTTCTGATAAAATGTTCATTACTGCACTCCATTTAAAATATTTAATTAATCTGAGTATTTTTTTTATGGATTGAGTGAATGATTCAATGACTCACTCCTAAAAACTTCACTTGTTTCATCACTGGATGAATCAGCGCTTTTGAAAAAATCTCGAGTGAATGATTCAATGACTCATTCATAAAGACTTGTTTTATTAGTGGATGAATCAGTGTTTTTTTAACGAATCTCTTTAATGAATGATTCAAGGACGTTTTTAACAGCCACGTGTCTCCACCTACTGGTGTAACAATGTAATAAAACAATCTTTATTGTGTCAAGCTACTTTCAAGAGGTGATTTCCTCTATTTGATCACTACCGTAGACATCAGTGTTTGTATCCACACGATAAACTCTTATCCCCGTTCTTCTGTGATATGAATATAACAGAAATAATGAAACTATGAGGGTTTTCATACCTATACATGACATTTGCTCTCTAGGTCTAGGTTTGAATGTTCCAGTTCCAGTGTGGTGTGGTGTAATAGACAGGCGAATCGTTGTCATTTAGGAACAAGATTGCAATCTTTTATGGATTAACCTTTAGGAAATTCTCAAGGGAACACTTTTAAAAGTAGTCTTTTGGGTTTTGATGTCACGGCTGCAGCTCTCTATACCAGCGCTGTGCAATATTATCACAGTACTGCACTGGAAACTCAAATGAGTTCTCAACTCCATTTTAAAGAACCCTGTATGCCAAAAACGAGAAGATATTACGATATACAAGGAGAAAGTCTTAAATTATTGCATAATCCTTTCATGTTCAACAGTTTTTTTTTGTAATAAAGTATTTTTACAAGTAGTTTCATTAATAAAATGTAGTCAAAAAAATAACAAATGAATGAAACTTAATGAATTAATTCAAACTAAATCCATTAAATCCAATCAGAAGTGTCATTATAAATGAAGCGCCTGACAGAACCTTTAAGATCTAGAACCTTTAGATGATGCGTGGCTAATAAAACCGCGCCATATCAGCGATTAACATAATCGGTTACCAGAAAGGAGGAAACTGTAAATTAAATACTAAATGTAAAACCCAAGTTCAGACTCAAACAATTTTCTGAACAAGGAAACGTCTTCATCTTATCTGGAGGATGTCAGCAGGTGTCTGCTCCAACACTGCTTTCTCAGACCAAATAAAGTCTGGGTTTTGATTATTTCCCATATGCTATTCATTATGGTTTCCCTGCTTGTCTTTATTTGATATCTGTGCTAATTCTTTAAACAATACAAAAGGGCAAACACATTTCAGTACCATTCACACACACACACACACACACACACACACACACACACACACACGCACACACACACACACACACACACACACACACACACAGAATAGTGTACAATAGGTTTCCCTAGCTAGTACATGAAGTGCAGAAACCTAGATTATATCACCATAGCAAGGTATTTACATGACATGGGGTGCTATGGTGGTAATACGCAACCATCATGCAATGGTACAACATGGGCAATGTCCAACAATGTCAGGAAAACATACACCAGCACAATTTTTGTTAGCATTGAGAGCCAAATTAAGACTTTTAGGAAATTAAACTCACTGGACATTTAAAGGAGATGCATGGAAACTAGATGAGTAAAAAATAAGTTTGTAATTTTTCTCTGCTTATTCAAAACAAAGGTGTATCTTGATGACGCCAGGATTAGGCGGGCCTTTTATTCTGCCGCATACGAGCGCTTCCGCTTCTTCCGCTCATGTGTATGTTGGATAACGCGGTTCTGTTTTATCATATTACACACATTTGAGTGTGTTAGTGATGTTATTATACTACCCTGTGTGTTCGCTCAGCACTACTATGAGACACTTGTTCACACTGCAGTGAGCGAGATCGATATTAGGCATGGTAAAACATGGTACTCGCGGTAAACCAAGAACACCAGATTTAAACATTAAGACTAACTGTGTTGAACTGGAGAACAATGATTGGTTTTCTGTCCATTAATGATCCAAACAGTGTCTATAATTAATAAAAAAATCTCTTATATTAAAGCGTTTTTGGTGCTTCCATGGTTTCTACAAAAAATGAAACCAGAAATCGAGGGTAACGCAGGTGTGACTGTAATTGATAGGTGACACACGCACGCACGGTCTGTGTTCAGGTTAAAATTGCTTATTTCTCTGGATTTAACCTTTCTTGGAAACATTTGGAATAATGTAAGTACACAAGACAACAAAATATACAACACTTATTTTTTGATATTTTAATCCAAAGTTTTTACATATTGTGCCTTTAAAGAGCTAATAATCCACATCATAGAGCGAACACAATCTCAATCCACACTGGTAAAACTAGAAGAATTTATACAATTATTTAGAATCAGTGGGAAAATTAAGCAGATAAGAGAAATATGGTGTGAAACGTTAAAAGGATAGTTAACTCAAAAGAAGATATTTTAAAGAATATTGGCAATCAAACAGTTTGCCAATATTCTGACTCCAGAGGAAGAAATATAAATACTATTGAAGTCAATGGTTACAACATTCTTTACCATATCTTTTGTGCTCAGCAGAAGAAAGAAACTCACAGGTTTGGGCGAGTAACAGATGACAACATTTTCATTTTTGGGTGAACTATCCCTTTAATTCCACAGTACTGATTTATGCCGTGGAATTTGCACTGTAATCGAAGATACTTCAGAGAACACCACTTGTCCAAAAACATGGTACTATTATGGTTTGTGTCCAGAAACCATCCTATAATCATGATACGATGTCTAAAAGCCATTGTAATGACATGGTACCCTTTTGTTAATGTGTGAGAAAGACATGTGACTGTTGAAGGTTGTGTTATATGGAGTACTGGAGTTTAAAGCAGTGATTCTTTGCAAATCTGCTGATACTCGCTCGCTCGCTCGCTCTCTCTCACACACACGCGCGCGCGCGCGCACAAACATCTTTTGACATTCAGAGCTGACTCGAGAACTGCAACTCCAGCATAAACAAGCCACAGCCGTTTAAAGCACTGTCGGTGTGTTTATGGACTAGCAACCCGTTTATTTTTGCCGAGCTCCGTTTTCGAGTAATCGAGTGAGCCGGGACTCGATTGTTCGATTCGCCGCGCCTAACGCGTTGCTCGAGCGCATTGGTCCGCGTTGCTCTTAAGGAAATTACTCTCTAAGATGGTCAAAGCATGTGTGAGCCATGACAACCAAGCTAAGCTAACGGGCTAAAGCACCTCCAGTCTCCATCTGCACCAATAAAACACCACCCCCTACCCACACACACACACACACATACATACACACACAAAAGAAATGCACTAATCCCAGCGACACTTACCCCACACGCGAACCCCTATCCAGAGAATACTTATGTACATTCCATAGAGGAAGATGGAAAAGCCTCTGGATTTGTGTGCAGAATTCCAAAAATGATCCCAAAGCGGTGCACTTCCCAACACATCCAGCAACTAGAGAAAGGGAAGGCCAGCAGCCATCACACTCCTAAAGATCCCGTTCAGAAATGCAAACACTGCCCTGAAACTGGCATCGCAGGGTCGAAATCTCACAGCTTTCTTCGAATGCGTCTTTCTTAAACTCCCAGACGATAAATCCAACATCTCGGCGCGTACATTTTCACGTATATTCATTCATTTTCTCCCTTGAGTTGAGTCCTAGATCCCTCGCTCCTTTCAGTAAGGGAGATACAATGTAACTAAAGGGCAGGAGGAGGAAGCGCCATGAAATCCAGGAGAATGATCCGGGTGGATTGAACCCTAGGCGCGCAGTCCGCTGTAAGACGTGGAAACTGGATCACTCGTTCTGTTCCCAGCATTCTTCCTGAAACTTCCAGCGTGTGTCTGTGTGTTCACATTTCTTAACTCTTTATGTTTTGTATATGAAATGGCAGATTGATTTTGCAAATTTAAACTAAATTTCTGTGGGTGAACTCAGGATGACTGGGACACTTTTTTGGGAAAAAGTATTCCAATTCATAAAAATCTTATTTTTAGCTTCATTAATGTTAATGCATTTTTGAATAAACTTTAATTAATTGTTTTAATGCTGGGTCAAATATGGACAAACACAACAATTGGGTTAAACGTTTAATTATCAAATTTAACCCAGCGGTATATGTTAAAAAATGCTGAGATGTTTAAAACCAAATTTGGGTCATATGAACAAACTCAACCATTGGGTTTAAAATTTTAATTTAAAAATGTTTATGTTGGGTTTGTCCACATTTGATCCAGATTTAAGTTAAAACAGCCCAGCATTTTTTAGAGTGTTCGATGATGAAATGATCACCCGTGTATTAGACGATTCCAGTCTTTTAATGAATGCCAGTTTTGGATAATTAAAAGGACACAGGTTCACACAATGTTTTTTTTACGGTCATGCTGAATTATCAAATCACAATTTAGTTATCCTGCCTGACTTCTGAACATGAAAACTCTTATTAAATGTCTTGTAAAAACCATTTTTCACCTTTTCTGCCATGAACTTTAGCAGTTTAGCACACAATGAAAGTGGAAAGGGACCAGGGGCCGCCAAAGCCTAGGACAAAAAAGACCATAAAAGAATGATAAAAATGATCAGTGTGCTATATTACAAACCTTCTAAAAAATACTTGAAATTATGAAAGTATATATATATATATATATATATATATATATATATATATATATATATATATATATATATATATATATATATATATATATATATACTGTAAAAAAATATATATATATTATTCAGGCGGCAATTGAAAATGTTTTAGTGAGTGATCACATCTAAATTGCTTCAATTCACAGAAATTCAATTTGGCCAACTGGAAAATTTAGATGTGATCAGTCACTAGAAAATTTTCAATTGCGTCCTGAATATTTTTTACAGTAGGCTATATATATATATTGCCTATATGGTGTGAATAAGACCAGTTTTGACACCACTATAGCTGTTTTCATCAAAAGTTACGAATTTAACATATACAAAATTAGAATATCGCATTAACCAGCGTTTCCATCACATGTACTAAAGAGAACAAAATCGTGAAATTGGCGCAAAATATCAGCAATAAAACTGTAAGCTGCTGTGTGTCTTTTCCCCTCCGTCATTAATGAGTGCCGTCTCACAGCGTCCGGCGAAACACTAAACGCTGTCATGTTCCCTTGCGTTGGGGATGTTGGTGTTTGGGAACACACTCGTGAGAGAGACACTCATTATAATTAAACCCAACCATTGCGGTGACAAACATAAATGACCAAACCAACAGTTGAGATGCTGCGATGCCATTGGTTCGCTGGTTAGTCCGGTTATCCAATCACATCTTCTGTTGAGGCAGTCATATGCTTTTTGTTGGGCATCAAGGGATTTATGCGTTTCCATAATCTTATAGGATAAAAAGAATGATCCGCCTCAATTGAGCGTTTCCATCCAGCGCTTATCCCAAAATGTGCATAAAAATAAGTGGATGATGCCATGCTTTAGAAAATGAGCAGCATTAACATTGTGCTAAACATCCTTTACATAAAGGTTTGAAACAATATATTTGAGTTTACACTCTAAAATGGGCCGGGTTAAAAAAAAAAACAAGCTGTGTTGAAAATGGACACACCCAACAATTGTGTTAAATGTTTGCCCATCCTGCTGGGTAGTTTTTATTTAACTATTGTTTAAAAATGACTGTATTGCTGGCTTAAAAATGAACCCAACGTATGATGGAAATGACACATAAATTAATATGTTTAATGAATAATAATCACCTTTTGATTATTATTGTTGCCTCTAGTAATTATGTGTCAGAGTTTTAATTTCCAGCCTATTTTGGGTTAATTTAAAGGGGGGGTGAAACACTCAGTTTCAGTCAGTGTCATGTCAATCTTGAGTACCTATAGATTAGCATTGCATCCTGCATATCTCCGAAAAGTCTTTATTTTTTTTATAATTATATAAGAAAGATGCGCTGTTCCGAGTCTTTCCGAAAAAAGCCGAGCGGGTGGGGGCGTGTCGTGTGAGCGGAGCTAAATAATGACGTGTGCTCGCTGCTGCTATTGTGTTGAGTCGAGTGCGTCGTAAAGCTGTGTCATCCCTAACAGCGGGAAAAAAACTTTATTCAAAATAAAAATATGGCTTTTAATCAGATACAGCCATACATCTATGATCCGGAATCAGACCCAGAGGCTGCAGTTGAACAGGAGCAGCAGCAAAAACGACTAGAGCAGGACGTCTCTATGTGGTACAAGTTATACACTAACTATATAATATGCTTAGCGACTTGTGTTATTTACATATTTATACTTGAATTATATCATCGTATTTTTGTCTTTGAAGGTGTACATGTGGGAAGTGCAGTTGTGCACGTGTGTGTGTGTTTGTGTGTTTACGCGTGGTTTAGACAATTGTAACGTTAGTAAGCGGACTGGTTTTGCACGGCAGGCTAAGTTAGTGTTTACATAGAAAGACACGGAATAGTAGCGCATTTGAATGAAGAAGCGCTTATTTAGTTCAACATATTTCCCCCCTCTTTGTGTATTGTTGTTTGGAGTGCTTTTACAATACACAAACATAAAGTTACACATATAGTGGCCAGCTAAACAAATGTACACGCACTACACATCGCATGCTCCATTGATCAATTAACTATACGTGATCATGTTTGGGCTACTTGATGAGCATTGGCAAAAACACAGACATTTGAAGCAGTCTCACTCACCGCCTGCGGTTCTAATGTTGGGACTGCTCCATCCTTCAGCATTAGGCGATTGGAAAATCCGGCGTCGAGCTGGGCCTTGTTTGTGAAACAGTCGGCACCGAAATGCAGCGAACAGATATAAACATTCGCGCAACTCAGTTGCTGATCCGGAAAAGCAAATTCCATCCACTGTTGCCTTAACGCGGGGGTTTTGGGGAATCTGTGCAGGACTGTCTTGGTCTGGCAACCAAAAACGCACTTTTTTGGTGACATTATGTGCACATCACGTGTGCAGCAGCCTACAAGCCAGCGCTTTGATGGGCGTAGCCTGTTACTTTCGCTCTCTCCCTCGCTCTCTCTCACGCGCTTCTGGTAGAATTGTCCGTAAGGCCCATACAAGGAAATTCCGCCCCCATTAACGTCAAAGGGGACGCATGATCTCAAAAAACTTGCCGAAACTTATGACTAACCGGAAGTAGTATTTTTGACAAAGAAATACTCCCATCAAACGTCCACCTTAAAGGGGTACTTCAGCGCTGGGAAGATGAATCTGTATTTAAACCGGGTCATCAATGCAGTAGAAATGTGAAATTATTTTTGAATTTGGTGTCTTCTAGACTGAGAAAAGACAGAAAATGTATTTTTGTCCCATGGGGATGAAAGACTACAATTCCCAGAATGCTTCGCTGCCCTGTGAGGCCATTCCCAACACCACCAACTTCATTACTGTGACAGAGTTAGAGAAGACACTACAATTAAAAACTGAACGTGTCTGTTCAATATAATGAGTGAGTCACCGCGCGAGTATCACAGCACTGAGCACTAACTGCAGGAGTGATGAGAGCTGAGGTAATTGCGACTACATTCGCGGCATACATTCACAACTCGAGTTCAGTCTGGCACGCGTTTCAGTTCATGCCTTTGCAAGCTTAACTTTCATAGAAATGAATTTGAGAAGTTAAAAGACTTACATTGCTCACCATAGCTCCGTTTAAATGATCCTGTCTGCAAGCTGAGCTCTCCCTGCCAGCTGAGTGTAATCTCCCATCCCCCATGCGCAGATTCAAAACATGCGGAAATAGCTCCCTCTGCTGGCTGTAGTCTTTAGCCTCTGGGCAAACATTCCTCCTATGATGCAAAAATCGTCATTTTGCATCATAGGAGGAATTTTTCCAGAAATAAAATGCATAAATCTCTTGTCTCAGGGAGATATGAGGGGGGAAAGCACAATAATTTGAATATTCTCCAGGGTTTCTACTGATACAAAGCCATATGCTAATCGCTGAAGTAACCCTTTAACTTTTGAAACTTTGTCTATGTTTAGTATGGGATTCCAAGTCTTTAACAGTGTAAAAAGATCAGTATGCATGAAACAGCATTTCACCCCCCCTTTAAGCCAGCCATACAGTCGTTTTTAAACAATAGTTGGGTTAAATAAAACTGCCTCAAGAGCTCATGTTAGCAGCTCTGATTACCTCACGCAGAAAAAAATTAGAAATTGTTCACCCTATTATGTTAATAAACTGGAGTCGGACAATAATGGAGAGACTTAAGGGCTGCGTCCGAAACCTGGAAAATGCTGCCTTCGGAGGACACATTTGAAGGCATGAAGGCATCAATCTACGTCTGAATCTAATGTTAGCTTCACTTCTGAGAAACCTTCATCTGATTGAGTTTTGAAGGCAGCATACATGTATCCTTCTCTACCTTTGATATCTCACAATCCTCTGCTTTCCATTCAGTGACAGTTGAGCTGGGAAGAAAAGATGGCGTCCGAGAGTAGCGTTTGCTGGTCAGTTTGTGTGTAAATGTATATTTTTTACCAATATTTTCCACTTCTGTTGTCATTTCTAGCATGAAATTATCAATGTAGTAGTTAAATATGTGTTTAGTTCTCACCAAAACTCGCTCTGTATTGCTGTAGATCATTAAACTGTTACTCTGCCTTAGCAGTCTGTCCGAAATCAGTTTCGTGAGGTGCTTTCTTGCTCAAAATGCTGCATTATAAGTCATTGTCTGATGAGGCAGCGAGGCAGCGAGTCAGCTGTCTAGGTTTTCGGACGCAGCCAAGAAGAAATGCCAACATGTAGAATGAGACAGGACGATTCTGAAGGGTTAGTTGATGAATTTATGAGTTTACAATCTTCAAGTCATTGATTTGCATATTCTGTCATAGAGACAGAGCGTATTTAGGCCACGCCCACACCGGGCGGGAAAACAATCCAACGCCCTCCATTGACTTTGTATTGTGTGAAGCGATTGCCTCGTCTTTTTTCACTTATAACAAAAAAAAAACTGAACGAATGTCTAAAAGCTGATATGTGACATGGTGTGCCGCAAACAAGCTAAAAACACATAACTAAGTTTTAATAAGCTGTCGACCCCAAAAAACGAGCGTTTAAGAAGACAAGTGGATACAGGCAATAAGACATAAAGCTTCAGCGGGAAGAATAGGTCAATTTTTGGGGATCCTGACCCTCAGTGTGTCTCAGTATGCCTACGTGTGCAGTAAACATGTTGTCAAATATCCAAATGTCAGTTTTGTATATTAAATTTCCTGTCGCTGATTACTTTCCCCTTCAGTGTGCGAAGTTCTCAGCGTAATCCCGCATGTCCCGCTCTGTCTCTATTGCATGTATGCCCTTTTATGTCTTTAAACGCTCGTTTTTCGGGTCAACAGCTTATAAAAACTTCTAGTGTTTTGTTCCTGGGTTTTTTAGTTTGTTTTCTGTACACCTTGTCACATATCAGCTTATAGACATTGTTCGTTTTTTTTTTTTGTAATAAGTCTGAAATGACAAGGAAATCGCTTCCCGCAATAGAAAGTCAATGGAGACGGTTTGTTTGTTCCCCCCCCAGTGGGCGTGGCTTTCAGATTATGACGCGTGTCGCTCTGTCTCTATGATAATCTCCCCCTTTGTTGTGTGTTCTGTGGGGCGGGGTTTATGTAAATTCCTTGTTAGTGATGTCACTAACCCGGGAGGAAGCTTGTGTAGTCCCCACCAGCCGATTCTTGTAGTCCTTAAAAAACTATTTAAAAAAAAAGAAAATATCTCCCTTTGCTTTGAACTTTGCAAATATTGTTTATGCTCAAACAGCAACATTACACACTCAGTGAAATCATAAATCAATCACCCCTTTAAAAGAGGAGGAGTTAAATGATTAAACACTTGACATTGTGGCTGAGAGAACATGATTATCTGTAATGTTTTTGCTTTCGGTTAGTGCATGATGACTGACAGCATTGCCTTCGAGGCATGACCAAGCCCAGACATACGTGTTAATACAGCGAACACATTTTTAACACTCAAAAATGTCCTAATAATGTCCAAATGCTATTTGTCAATGTGCAGGTATGCTTGTTACTCTTTCACACTAGAGAGCTCCTCAAAACAAAGATGGCTTCCCGCCGGCTGATAACAAACCAGCCGAATCTGAGCCGTGGGGAGATCGTTCTCTGGGGGGCAGCGTCGTGTCTGTAGCCACAGGTATGCTCATTTGCACTTTCTTTATTCGAGGTTAACAGAGTGAGGCCTGTCAAACCGTGGTAAGAGAAGGAAACGCCTGCGAGGAAAGTGCTGACCGAGAACAGGAAGACCTGCTGCTGACATTCCTCCTACAACCTAAGCCTCTTTTAAAATGCCCCCTCATTCAGATGCAAAAACTGACGCTTTTCACAGGATAATTAGCTCCTTCACACTTGAGTCGTGCTTTTAATGGCTCATACTGTTTGCTTAAACAAATGCAGGGAATTAGTTTGAATGCTCCACAATATTGTTGTTTTATTGAGAAACATTTTTCACGTATGTATCCCGTGCATTGAAGCCCACCCAAGATCAAAACTCTGAAAAACTGAACTTTGGAAGCTCTTCGGCTCTCCCAGAGAAACGTCTTTTGTACTTCGGCACAAAGCAGCGTCCCAGACCCATCGCTGCTTCAGATGAGCCCGTTTGAGTCGCTGCTCACGGCCTTTACACAACGGAGGCTTTTCAGAAGGGTCAATCTGAGACTCAAACGCGTTCGCAATTTGGGAAATTCATTTGGCACATTACAATATGATGGTCAAATATTTGGAAACATTAAGGTGTACTGAAAGGAGTCTCTTCTGCTCACCAAGGCTGCATTTATTTGATCAAAAATATAGTAAAAACAGAAATACTGTGAAATATTATTAAAATGTAAAATAACTGTTTTCTATGTCAAATGTAATGTATTTCTGTGATAGCTGTATCTTCAGCATCATTCCTCCAGTCTTCAGTGTCACATGATCCTTCAGAAATCACTCTAATGATGATTTGATGCTCAAGAAACATTTATGATTATTATCAATGTTAAAAACAGCAGTGCTGTTTAACATTTTTGTGGATTTTTTTTCCGGATTCTTTGATGAATAGAAAGTTCAAAAGAACAGAATTTATAATAATAACAAATATTTTGTAATATTTATTTATTTCATAAAAGACCCCACTGTCTTATTTTATCAGTTTAATGTGCATTTGCTAAAAAGTATTTTCCCTTTCTTTTCTTTTGACTTTTGAATGACAGTGTATCATTTCCAAATAAACCGATGTTTGAACATTGATAATATTAATGATTATCGAAGGATCATGTGACACTGAAGACTGGAGTAATGATAATAAATTCAGCTTTGATCACAGGAATAAATTACATTTGACAATATATTCATGTAGAAAACAGTTTTTACATTTTAATAATATTTCACAGTATTACTGTTATTGTATTTCTGATCAAATAAACACAGCCTTGGTGAGCAGAAGAGACTTTTTTCAAAAACAAGGCGTTTCCAAAATGTTGGCCGGTAGTACATATAATATAAAATGTAATTGATTCATTTAAACTTTATTTTAATGACGATTAAGCACATTTCATCCTTTCTCAATTGTTAGTAGTGTACCGTAAATGTGAAATATAAAATAAGTATAATTCACATTTTTTGTAAAAAAAATATATTATATTTAAATATATATTTATTAAAAAAATAAATATTTATTTTAAATAACTATTATTTTAATAAGAAGAAACATTTAAAAAAATGAAAGCAAATTTTTGCATTACAGGTATTGTAATTTAGTGGGAAACTGACTTTTCTTTTTTCCTTTATTGTTATTATTTTGTGAGAATTACCCGAAAGGATTCACAAATGACACAAAGATCAAAACGAAGCGATCCCAGAACAACAGAACGCATATGCGAGCGAACCGCTCGTCATGCTGATGCATTTACCCGTGTGGAAATGTACAGAAGAAGAGGGGAATATATGCTCCATGGCTACTCGAATGCAGTTCCCATCATGCAATCTAGCGTTAATGGAGGCAGTCATTTGCTCTTTCTGGTGCAGAGATGCCTGTGTCACAAAGAAGACACTCAATCACTCTGAGAGCAGCACAACCAAAACCCTGAGAGGCCGCGAGCCCCACAGAACAAGAGCAGCTCCAGCACAATCGCCTCTTCAGTCAGCAGAACATTCCTTGCTCAGCCAACCGCTTCTGGCTCAGCCGGCTTTATGAGCTGGGAATCCAATTGAGATTAAAAGGGAGCTGGTTAATTAAATGGCAAAAAAGACAACAAAAATATAATACTGAAACGTATGAAAGAACAGATACACAAGTAGCTTTCAGCCTTTTATTGCAGAAAAAGGGAATGATGTGTATTTTGGGCGCGGTGGCTTCCACGGGGATCCTCTGTTCCTCGTCTCTTGACCGCCATGTCTTTGTTCAGGTCAGGCCGGCTGCATTAAACACTTCTTGGCACTTTGGTGGCTCTGGCTCTCCAGTTTCCCTGTGTGAGAGAATGGGGAGGGGCGAGGTTAATGGCGATTCGAGTCCCGGTGACCTTTTCAAAGCTCCCTGTCAAACAACGAAAAGCTGCCCCGCTGAGCTGAAGGCTGGGATCAGGAAGAGGGAATTTATGAATCTGTTTACACACACACAGTCACACGTCCAACACCTTTTTCACACTCTCTCATCGTACATATAGTGACTGCAGCGCGGTAAAAGTCACACTAACACGCCGTTACTCGGGATGCATGATGCGTTCACAGAACAGCCCATCTGTTACATGTGAAGAGCAAGAAATTCAGGGAATTTTGATTGACAACCAACTAACGTTCCTCGAATGATGTTCAACATTCAACTGCATGGATGTTGTTATTGGGAACATACAGTACCATCTGTAGGGAAGTCAATAGACTCAAATCTTCCATCTTGTTTATTCTTTAAAATCTGTCTTAATGTCTTCTTTTTCTTTCCAAATGCCGTTTTAATGCACTCGGTTAATCTTGCAAGGAATATTGCCTTATTGATTTCTACCAGTGTTTCGCTCTTATTGCATATTTGTTGAGCTTCTGTAAATACATTTAACCATGTAAAGACTGCAAATGACTTAACCATTGTTAAAGTCCAGTTTGGATTGGGTTTTGTCATTAGGAAGGCCATGGGTGTTGTAGTAGAGGAAAACAGATGAGAATGAGGCAGTTTTGTCAAATTGAGTAAAAGTGTTACCCTCGTCTAAAAACAAATGATAGTAAACACTTAAAATGTTCTCAGTCTTACAGTATAGTTTTTTTAGTTAGTTTTATCAGCATCACAGTGAAAGCTAATGCCATGTTTTCTCATAATATCATCTAAAGGGAGTGTGTGTACGGAGAATAACAAAGGGCCCGAGACTGAGCCTTGTGGCACTCCATACTTACAGTACATTGATTATCAGTGAATAACAATTTCAATTTTAATCTGTTTTTCGCACAAAACTATTCAATTACTTTAAATGGAAATAAGAATACATGACTGAGGAGCACAAAACCAGTCCTGCGTCTCACGGGTATATTCGTGGAAATAGCCAACAATAAATTGTATGGGTCAAAATTATCCATTTTTCTTTTATGCCAAAAATTATAAGGATATTCAGTAAGGATCATATTCCATCAATACATTTGGTACATTTCCTACCGTAAATATATAACAAATGCATTATTATTAGTAGTAATATGCATTGCTAAGGACTTAATTTGGACAACTTTAAAGGATTTTCAAATAGTTGTATCTCTGCCAAATATAGCAAACCATTCATCAATGGAAAGCTTATTTATTCAGCTTTCAGATGATGTATAAATCCCTATTTTAAAAAATGTACCCTTATGACTGGTGTTTTGTGGTCTAGGGTCACATAAAGCGCACAATGTAAGTTGTACTGACCCCCTTTTTTGGAGTATTGTTTTGTCCTTTTTGAAGCTTTTGTTGTATGGAAAAGAACAGATTGGATATTCAACTATAGCTCAAGCTGAGAAGATGATTTTAAGTTTTAGGTCTATTGTTTTAAGTTCCTTGTTACATTTTACTTGTATTTTTTTATCTGCCCTTAAAGGGATAGTTCACCCAAAAATTAACGTTACCCCATGATTTACTCACCTTCAAGCCATCCTAGGTGTTTCTTCTTTCAGACGAATACAGTCAGAGTTATATTAAAAATGTCCTGGCTCTTTCCAGCTTTATAATGGCAGTGAATGGCAGCCCAAAATTTGAAGCCCAGAAAAGTGCATCCCTCCATTATAAAAGTGCTCCACACGACTCCGGGGGTTAATAAAGGCCTTCTGAAGAGATGTGTTTGTGTAAGAAAATTATCCATATTGAACACGTTATAAATTAAAATAATAAGCTTTTGCAAGACCAGCTTATGAATTTAGCTTATGAAAAAAGTGTAACGCCTCTTCAAGCATTCAAAATGCTTCCGCTACGTCCGACGTCACGTCAGTAACACTTTTTCCGTAAGTTGTATACAGAAGGCGCTCTTGCGGAGGCTAGATATTTTACTTTATAGCGTGTTAAATATGCATATTTTTCTTACACAAACCCATCGATTCGCTTCAGAAGGCCTTTATTAACCCCAGTGGAGCTGTGTAGAGCACTTTTATAATGGATGGATGCACTCTTTTGGGCTCCCATTCACTGCCATTATAAAGCTGGGATTAGCCAGGACATTTTTTAATATAACTCTGATTGTATTCCTCTGAAAGAAGAATGTCATACACACCTAGGATGACTTGAAGGTGAGTAAATCATGAGGGAATTTGAATTTTTGTTGAACTAACCCTTTAAGTTTCCAACAGTTATAGTTATTCGAATGGCCCATGTTGTTTTTTCCAGACTATAAGCAGTCCTGTTAGATTACATAAATCCTTGAGTTCAGAGCTTGATCTGAGCGTAGGTAGTTGATGGAGTTCCAGCAATGCTGCGTACCCACTGCACCTATTACTGGGCTGGCTCCTGTGCTGCAGTATGGGTAATAAACTGCTTCACAGCAGCCCCCAACTAGAGCAATCAATGGGAAATTATCTTGCCGGATCGATATCTGGCCTTTTAGAAGTTGCCTCTCCAGCCAATGCAGAATCCCGAGACTCAGCAGCTCTACGCAACCATTGGCTGGAGAAGAGCATCTCCATTAGACTGTGTTTGTGATGTTTCTTTGTAGTTATATTATGTTTAGATCTCTCTTCTGGAATCGTCTTACCTCATTTCAAATGCGCTTCTATTGCTCGGTTTGATAAGAAAAAGTGTTTTTATCAAAGAAAATAAATTCTCTTTGTTGTTGACCCAACTGATCTGTTCATTCATGTCTCGGTAGTGTGAAATTCTCTTCTTACTGCAGTGTGACAGTGTGCTTCAGATACATGCTCTGAAAGATTGTTTACAAGGTTTTTGCTTTCCTAGCGCCCAGGTTTAATAGGACGAGACAAACAAAAAGACAACATCTGATAAGCTGGCTTTAGCTTATGTCGTGTTTCGTGACTCAAATCTTGGTCAGGTTACAGATTTCATCCGTATGAGCTGTTTGAAGTGAGCCAGATTCTGCCGTTCTCACAGGTTGACAGATGCTCTCGCTGTGCATCTTGTGCTGAGCGCTGCCAAATGAAATGAAAAAGCGGCCAGCTAAGATCAAGGGGTGGAATTGAGAGTCTTTGCTTTCCCACAGAATAGAGATGCTAATGCCAGCCAGATCAGCATCATCTCTTGTGCTATCGATCGAGTGGCTCCGGTTTCAGAATTGAAGACTGTTGAGAGCCTCGCACAGGCGGATCTTAGCTACAGTAATGCAGCGTTAGGAATCACAGAATCTCCCCTGAAAAATCGGACAGAACTGACACTAGCCTGGAATTGAGATTTCTTGAGCATTTGTAGTTCTTGAAGATTAAGGGCCCTATTTTAACGATCTGAGCGCATGGTCTAAAGCGCATGTCACAAGTGCACTTTTGCTAGTTTAACGACATGAAAAATGGTTGGCTCGCCCGGTACATGGACCAAAAGGGTCGTCCCTCGTCTCTTAATGAGTCATGGGTGTGTTTTGGGCGTAACGCGCAATAAACCAATCAGAGCCTCATCTCCCTTTCCCTTTAAAAGCCAGTTGCACTCGCACCATGGTGGATTCACTATTTATATGCGAGTGGAAAGACTGAATGCTTTTTTCAGAGAAAAATCCTTTTATTTGTAATATTTAAATGTGTGTGTGCTGCTGCTCATCCCTGTGTGTGTGATAAGCAGAGCGTACACGTGTTGTGCGCTGCCTATATCAGTGGTCGACAACTGGCCAAAATTGGCCCGCCAGCGATAATATCTGGCCCACGTGCGCCGCCAGATTGTTTTGATAGAGGCTGGTTCTGAAATATATCTGTCATGATAGCGTAACAGAGGTGAGCTAATGAGAGCTGTGCAGGTAAACTCCCCCCATGTCAAGAGACGCTGTAGTCTAGTGGCTTGCGTAAAAATGTTGCAGCCTTTAACCTCATTGTTAGAGCGTCAGACTTCCATGCAGAAAGACCCGAGTTCGAGCACCGCTTAAAGCGGGCGGTGCGCACCTAAGAAATTACAACACCAGTTACTCACAATTAATTTGTCTTTAGTGATTTTGAAATTGTGAGCTTTTAATTTGAAACGTTCTGAAAGACTTGTGGTTCGCTAGACAGGCCTCTAAAAGAGCCGTCATGTATATTTACTTAACATTCTTCCTTTCCGATACACAACATATGTTGTAATATTGCGTGTCCCGTAATGTCTGGTCTCAAATAATACCAACAAGTGATGGTGAATGTTCAAAATTATTGAATCTGCAATTTTGAAAGAAGTTATTGAAGAAGACACATAGAAAATAATATGAACAAGGAGGAACTATTATATTTATTTTATTGTCCTTTTTTTATGTATATAAGTGCGCAGGTGTTATTGTTAGATGGGGTGGAATTATTTGTGGGTTCTATGTGTAAGTGAATAGAGTTAATTTGTGTGTTGTATGGTTTTGTTGTGTTTAACAAAATACAATAAATAAAGTATAAAAAAAAAAAAAAAGAGCCGTCATGAAATGTGTGGTGTGATAAAACGAACAGTGAACCATTGAAACAATTGCTTATAACGCGAGGCCTCAGCACCCACACGTGAGCAATAAAAACTCCCTTTTTTTTAAATCAAAAATACCATGAATTTCTTTCTAGTGGACAATATTTTCATTTTCTGGTAGACTTTAATCTCATTAAAGCCTTGATTACATGTGTGACGTTTCACACTTGTCCATAGAAGACCACAAATGCCAGAAATCCAATAGTATCATAAATGTTCAGGATGGATTTCATTGTTGGAGATCCCCAAAGGATCCGTACAGGAGGAAACACTCTCTGGTTTTTATTGTGTTCAATCATATGTGTTCCTGAAACGGCTGTTTGTCTTGTAGCCATGGGCAGTGAAGGGTGGGAGGAGGGACGTCAACACATGCACTCAGTGGGGGTAATAAACACAGACAGCTGGAGCGTTGTGATCTAGCTCTAGAGGTATTATCCATGTTAATGAGTTAAGACGAGCTGGAATAAATGACTAGAAATAATAATGTAATAACGTCTTTGAGTCAAGTCAAAGCCTAATAAAACAAATCTGACAAACTCTGAGGGTCTCAATCATGGATAACGCACAGAAGTGCCAATGGAGAATCACATCACAGTCTAGGGAAATCCAGCACGTTTTTTCCAATCTAACTCTAAGTACCTTAATGATTAGAGCATGTCATGAATGCTCACAGACACTTACAGCTTCCTCACTGCGGTGAATTCAATGCACACGCGTCTCCTGGAAGGAAGAGGCTGTCGGCTGGTTTAATCATATGGAATTTACTCAACGATTTCCCCTGCTGCAGAATTGGACTAAAATGAAAGGTATGAATAGGTCCCTGTGCACTTTTTTCATCAAGTGTGTTAAACGGGAGCTGAGAGTGCTACACTTTTATTATCAGAAAATACATTCCCCAAATTACCTACCAAACGAACACGAGCAGCACTTTATGAATGAAGGCAGCCAGAATTCTGGGTAAATCTGAACAGCTTTCTGCTGAATGTACTTAAATATGGTCAAATGTGCTTGCCCATTATCAAAACAGCCATTGAAAAAAACAAACACGCAAAGGTCAGGGGAAATTTTGAACACTGTGGAAGATGATCATTTTTATTTCTGCAGAGCTTTCTGTGGTGACTGAGGTGGGAGAAAGTCACACATGTTCAGGTCACAAATAGGCCTTAAGAGCCTTCCATCAAGTCTCAAACCAAGTTTTCAAGAAGAGAATGAGGTTGTAATGGTTGTGTCTAATATCCCGCCATTGTAAAATGTGCATACAGCAAATCTCCTTTTATGAATATGGTCCATTTATCCAGTCTTTACATCGAAAAGTAATGCTCTTGGGAGATTCTCTTCTACCTTCTCTATTTTTTGTTCTGTGCCGGTGGTTCTGTGACTAGCATTGTTTATCTGTAGATATTGCATCATTTGCTAAATGTGTTTTGTGCTGGCAAAATGAGACGATATGAGCAAAAACATTCTCAATTAAAAAAACCTTAAAAATGATTTCTGATAGTTTTGAGATCTAGACTTAAATTGAGGGGTGACCGTGCCTTTCCTATTGTTGGCCCAAAATTGTGGTATATTCTTCCTCTATCCCTAAGATTAACCTCCACCGACTCTGAATTTAAAAAACAACCTTTTCTCCAAGGCCTTCAAATGTTTTTGAGTTTTAAGGTTGACATTTTTTTCTGATTGGTGTTTTGATGTTAACTCCCTTTATCATTGGTTTGCGTTTATTAAATTTTTTCTTATCTGTCCATTTTTTTAAATATATATCTTTTGTCTTTTTCTGTACAGCACAATGGTCAACTACTTGTGCTATATACTGTTAATACGATTTTATTTGAAAATTTGATTGGTTTGAATCAGACAAAAAATGACCGAGCTACACCTGTTTGAAGTTGATTCTGAGAAACATCGAGTTTAAAAAATCGAGTTTGTTTCTAAAACAAAATCACCTAGAAATCATACCTTAAAATCCCTGGTAATAACACCAAATTTGACACACACAGGTCAAAACCAAATATCTATAGAAAAATACATATTCAACATTTTTTATATGATACCATCCGATTAACATAAATTAAACAGACAGTCTATATATTAATATCTGCTGTAATGCACAGATCTAATATAATGTTACACATCAGATGTTTTCCCCCAACAATTAACCAAATGTTCACAAAAGATATAACAGATAATGTTTGCTTGAATACTCGCCATGACAGATTATTATTTTTTCTTTCTGATATAATTTTTTAAGCATAGGATTGTGTGCTATGTGAGTCTTTGCGCATGTGTCAAATCTGATCATCATCATTTTAGATGTTTAATTGCTATTTGGAGCATTGGGATCACTAGACAAGAGTTTACTTAACTAATTTTTGTGAAATGCTCAAAATCGACATTTTTTTCCTGTGCGCATTACTACTCATTTTGCCAGCACGGGCCACAAATGTAATAATTTCATTACAGTTCTTATAAATTAATTGTCGAGTCATGCAGTTCAAGTCCAAGTCAAGTTTTGAGCCATTGGTTCCCAAGTCAAAGTCAAGTTAATCATGACGCAAGTCCTTAAAGGGATCCCCGTGGTGTTGAGACTTGTATGGCTTAATATGACATAAATTATGTCTCTTACTGAAATATGTAGTAGAAAACCCATGAAAGATCTATGTTATTTAAAAAAAAACATGGGCGGCACCATTTTGTTTGCGTTCTAGGTTGATGACGTAGAATGGTTGCACTCCTCAATCAGCTGGCGTTACCCGTAGCTATTTTTACCACAACGCAACTCGAAAATTGTTTCAGAGTTAAACAAAACCAATGAATTGCTTTGTAATTGTACTTAAAACACACTCAAACATACATGTGCACACAAACTCACCTACACAAGTCACAAACAGATCGGCGGGCGCGCACACCTGACAGACTGCTGTCTCAATCGAGATGTTGGCTGCTCAGTCTCGACCACGACAGGGGCTAAATCTGAAATCGACCCCTTATACCCTGAAATAGGGCATTATTTGAAGGGACGGCCATTTGTAGTGTTGTCCGACACCATAGTGGACATGTTTGAGTGCACTCATTCAGTCTTACGTTGCGCCGCAATAACGAGTGTACAGCCGATTTACACACAACAGCTGTCCGACTTCACGCACTCGTCTTCATTCACTCCTTCAAGTTGTATTAGTGAACAAAAGTAGGGAATGTTATTCGTGTCTTAAAGATGAAAGTTTAAAGATTGAGGTTTTAAGTCACTGAGCTTGTGCTCAGTGACTTAAATGCACGAACCAACATCATCACCAAAACATCCTGCCTCTCTTCCTCACGTTCCCCTATCCCATGCTCCGACCTAGATAGTTCCCTCTGCTGGATACATTAGGCATTACAGTTAATCTACTGCATATCAACAGTCTATCTATGATATCAACACAGGGAATCGTGAATGAGGGTGATCTGTTGGTGTGTGTGTGAGTCTGTGAGAGAGAGAGTTTGTGAGCACATGTATGTTTGAGTGTGTTTTAAGTACAATTACAAAGCAATTCATTGGTTTTGTTTAACTCTGAAACAATTTTCAAATTGCGTTGTGGTAAAAATAGCTACGGGTAACGCCAGCTGATTGCCGAGTGCAACCATTCTACGTCATCAACCTAAAACGCAAACAAGATGGCGCCGCCCATGGTCCAAATATAAAATAGATTTTTTAAATAATGTAGATCTTTCATGGGTTTTCTACTACATATTTCAGTAAGAGACATCATTTATGTTATATTAAGCCATACAAGTCTCAACACCAGGGGATCCCATTAAATTTTCAACTCAAGTCAGTCTCAAGTCAAGTCATGTTGCTCGAGTCCCCCCACCTAAAGCTTGAAGTCGAGAGCTGAACATGTTCCATAAAAATCTCCAATGCGCTTTCCCATTTTAGATGCAAACCCACACACAGACCAGGACAGGTACGCAGAGGAATCACAGTGCTTGGACCGTTAAAACAGGGACACACTGTGTTTACAGCACTTCCCCTAATATGCTGTGACATTAATCAATTCCACCTGCCACACAGAGTTTGGAGTTTGTTGAAACAGCCAGCTGAGGATGGGAATTTTCCAGACACATGAAGAGAAAGACAAAGAAAAGTGACTGATGAAAAGAAAGACAGCCCAGTCCTACTGGCTGCCAGGGAGCTCCAGACCAAGAGAAAAATCTTCCAGCCACCAGGGTCGCCCATACTAATGGGCCAACCAGAGAAAACAGATTAATCCTGCAGCCATTAATAATTCCTGCAACTGTTCCCTCCAAGGCAATTAATCACCTCCCCTCTCTGTCAGCACAAGAGCCTGGGGCTAAGCACAGATTCGGGGCTACTGCTGGAGACACGACTAAACTCATTCTCAATCACAACCATACTCACACCGCTCCATAGAGCAATGCAGACATCATTAGCAGAATCTACTCAGATAATACACACAACATCCATCCATATTCTTAATATACATGATAGTAAGTGTTTTTGGATCATATTAAAAGGTATCAAAGGTATCATCATATATATGGTATTAATATGATACCATGTTTAAAAATCGTACATGTCCATAAAACCTTGTCACCATATTAATATGTAAGATTTTTGGATCAAAATATCCAAAAACCACTAGAATGGTGTTATGGTGTATATTTTGTTTACTTGTGTACTTACATTATCTCAAATGTTTCCAAGAATGTTTAAATCCAGAGAAATTTTAACCAGAACACAGACCATGGTAAAAACCATGGAAACACCAAAGACCCTTTCAAATGTGTTTTATTAGACAGGTGAGCAACTGTTTGGATCATTGATGGACAGAAAACTAATCATTGTTCTCCAGCTCAACACAGTTAGTCTTAATGTTTAAATCTGGTGTTCTTGGTTTACCGCGAGTACCATGTTTTACCATGCCTAATATCGATCTCGCTCACTGCAGTGTGAACAAGTGTCTCATAGTAGTGCTGAGCGAACACACAGGGTAGCATTATAACATCACTAACACACTCAAATGTGTGTAATATGATAAAACAGAACCGCGTTAACCAACATGCACGAGTAGAAGAAGTAGAAGTGCTCATCTGTGGCAGAATAAAAGCCCCGCCAAATCCTGGCGTCATCAAGATATACCTTTGTTTTGAATAAGCAGCGAAAAATTAAACTTATTTTCACTCATCATGCATCTCCTTTTAATGTCCAGTGTGAGCTTGTGAAGGGATACCATCTCAAAACTTAATTTAGTTTTCAATAAGCGGCCTCTAGCGGTAAAAAAAACCTACATATTGTGGCTTTAATCTTCACATTAACTATTACTCTGTGTCATGCTAACCCATGAAATAATTAACCATAAGAGTTGTTTTAGCCTTATGTTGGCATCACAAAAAATCAAGCAAGTGAAATATGGAGTTCCACAAGGTTCGGTCTTAGGCCCTTTGCTATTCTTGAATACGCCTCTCTTTCAAGTAATATAATCAAGAAACATCTTGTTTTTGACACTCCAATGTATCAAACAAAACCATGGTATTACCATCCCTTACCAAAATGAACCATGGCTTTATCATAGTAAAAGTGTAGTAACCATGTTTTTTTGCTAATTGATTACCATTTATATAACCACAGTTTTACCACAAATACCACGGTTAAACTATGGTTAGTGTAGCAAAGCCATGGTTAATTTGAGGTTACCATAGTTTAACTATAATAACCATGTTTTTTGGGTTTTATTTGTATTAAAACCATGGTTCATTTTCGTAAGGGATGATCCCATGTCTACAATATATATGATATCCCCATGGTACCACTATCAGAAAGATTATAATTAGGTACACGTAATGATTCAGCCTTACAATGTAATACACAACATTAGCTTGTTAAAAAAACTACCATGTCATTAACATAGTATAACAATGTCCACAATGACAAAACATGTCCAAAACCATGAAAGTACCCAAGCAGGCTACAGCTACCACTGATATACAACCACCTGGTCTCTGTATAGAGCAATCTGGCATAACCATCACATTAACATTTACTCTGTGTTACGCTAACTCGTTAAATAAGCATAAGTAGTGGTTCAGGCTTATTATGTTGGCATCACAGAAAATCACAGTGAAGTATGGATTTCCACAAGGCTCTGTCTTAGGCCCTTTGTGGTTCTTGTATACACTTCCCTTTCAAAGGGATATAATTAGAAACGTATTGGTGTTTTTGAATGGGACTCCAATGTATCAAATAATACCAAGATACCATGCCTACTACAATATATATATATATATATATATATATATATATATATATATATATATATATATATATATATATATATATATATATATATATATATATATATATATATATATATATATATGACCCTGGAGCACAAAATCTGTCATGCATCTCAAGGGTATATTTGTGCCAATAGCCAACAATACATTGTACGGGTAAAAATGATTAGGATATTAAGTAAAGATCAAGTTCCATTAAAATATTTTGTAAATTTCCTATATGTATTAATAGTATACATTGCTAAGGACTTCATTTGGACAACTTTAAAGGTGATTTTCTCAATATTTAGACTTTTTTGCACCCTCAAATTCCAGATATTCATATAGTTGTATCTCAACCAAAAATTGTCCTGTCCTAACAAACCATACATCACTGGAAAGCTTATTTATTCATTTGTGATGTATAAATCTTAATTACAAATTGGCCCTTATGACCGGTTTTGCGGTCCAGGGTTACATACATGATATCACCATGATACCATTTTAAGAAAGAATATAATTAGGTATACGTAATGATTCAGCCTTACAATGTAATACACAATTGTAGCTGTAACTTGTACAAAAAAAAACATGGTATTACAATGACTAAACATGCCCAAAACCATGAAAGTACCCTAGCAGACTGGCTTTTGAACAAGCTACAGCTACCACTGAAAAACAGCCAGCTGGTCTCTGTATAGACAAATCTGGCACAACAGTGAGTCAGAACTCAATCCAGGTGAGAAAATCTCACATATATGTTGACGGTGACTCACTAAAGCCTTTTGGAAGAGAGATCAGGCAGATCCTCCCAGCAAACAGTGTAGCACAATTAGTCACAGAGCTCTTTACATGAGATATGATGGCTCGATTATCATTCATTAATGAGAAACACTTGAGTACATGACCGCTCCCCCACACTCAAACACTGCTGAGCTCTCTGTTCCACTTCTCTCCTGTGAGGGGGAGGCAGGGCAAGAAAATCTTCATTAGCAGAGCAGCGGCAAAAGAAAGCGGATGAGAGAAAGGAGGAGAGAGAAGCAGAAGGGGGGAATAAATTGAGGCTGATCTGCTGCTCTGTTTTTGAGGCACTGAGATTTGCATATATGTGCAGCAGTGCAGAGGGAGAAATGTGTCAGTACTGACAGCTTCCTGAGAATCTTTAGGTTCGACATTGGCGCCTCTCTTTCTCTCCCAGAGACCGCAGGAGCCCTGCTAACAGCCGCTCGGGGGTCAGGACCAGTGCCTTTGTGCTCAGCCCTCCTATGGCAACCCAGCAAAGCATGTTTAACGGTCAGCTCAAGTGCAAAGCTGCTCTCTGGGGGGAGGGCGAGTTGAACCTTCCCTGCTGCAAGGGCAAATGGAGATGAGTGTGTGTGTGTGGGCTGGTACAGAGCTAGACTAAAAGAGAACAAATTAATATTATAAGACTCGTACAAATTCATATACTGTAAATACTTTCCAACATACCTATAGATTAATATTTAATTTGATGTGAGACTGAGAAAAAGATGATAAGTTAGTCCTGAGATTTTTTTTACCTCTTTGGAAAAACGTACTGATTGACATCAAGGTAGAACAGACCGTACGATGCCTTTGGCGCTTAAAATCAAATATGGCCTCCACCCAGACTAAGGTCGATATTGTTACCCTCCTGAAAAGACATGCTTAGGCAAGTATTAATTTCCATGCTTGTCATGGTTGGTTTTTATCCTGGTTTGATGGTGATGAACCAACATAAACATGCTATTCACCAGAAAAAACTTTGCTGGTAAAGCTTTCCAACCAGGATAGATCACAGAAGCTGGCTAACTAATGATGTCTAGGGGAGCTAGTTAGGAAACTGGGACACCAACCAGTCCAGGCAACAGCTAGCATGTTAGGACTCTTCTTTAAAGTGTCATGAAACCCCCGTTTAAGCCTGGTCGTTCACACTTCAGTTGCAAAAAGTCTCTGAAAACGGGCGTGTAAAGCTGTAGAAAAGTTGGAGTGTAAAGGGGGGAAGAGGGAAGACAACAACCAATAAAACACAGACCAGCATCACACATTACAGACACATGAATATTAAAATATGACAATGGAGAGAAAAAAAACAAGATTTGTAGGCACCTTGCATTTTAAAAATATAACCCTATATAAAAAATCTGCCAAAACGAGGGAGAAACGCAGTAGAACATTTAACATGTCTAATAATATTTTCAGCACATTTGAGAGCACTAGAGTCTTCAAACAAACGCCATGTGTCAGTTTAACACAGAAACAATAAAGGCATAGTTACCATCGCGCCATTATGTTTATAATCAGACGTACGGCTGTATCAGTGTCCTTATTTGCACATATATTTCATATATTTTCAGATGACGTGATTAAATATGTACGCATACATGGTGCTAGTTCATGTTTAGGTCACCATCTCATGGTGGCTGTAAAAAAAAGTAACCACCATACAATGGAAGACTTCAAGGGTTTACTCTATAAAGTTTTAATATGGATATTTTTCTTACACCAACGCATCGATCCGAATCAGAATCTGCGTTTTTTTTTGGACTTCACAAACAGCTACAACTACTGCTTGGATTTACGTTAGCTAGGACTTTCATCTGAAAGAAGAATGTCATATACACCTATGATGACTTGAGGGTGAGTCAATTATGGGGTAATTTTAACTTTTGGGTGAACTTCAGCATTAATTTCAACATATATGGTAAAAACAAATCAAAGCAATAGATAATAAACTAAAGACAATACATATTTCGTGTTTAATTTACTTGAGACAAATAGCTGTGTAATAAGCAGGATAATGTAGCTCTGCTCCGCTTCGCATCGGGGTCCTGATCACTCTGTCGGGGTTTATTCTGCGATAACAACTGGCTGGGTGTACATTATCCCTTGCATATGATCCACGTGGTGAGCGTTGTTAAACTCATTGTGGCATTCCACGCAGAATCTTTTCTCGTTGTTTGAATTCTCCGCTGTAATGTGATCTCATGTGTAATATAGTGCAGTGATTGGCTTAAAAGAGCTCATTCTCATGAATAAATGCAGAGGGCCGGCTGATGTAGAATCATGCCCGCAGCCAGTCACACACTCTGAAGGCATGCTTCTACCTCACATTCTGTAATGCTGCTTCGAATTTTGGGTTGAGGTCAGGACTCTGTGCAGGCCAGTCAGGTTCCTCCACACCAAACTCTCTCCCCCATGTCTTTATAGACCTTGCTTTGTGCACTGGTGTGCAGTCATGTTGTAACAGAAAGTGGCCATCCCCAAACTGTTCCCACAAAGTTGAAAATTGTCCAAAATGTCTTGGTATGCTGAAGCATTAAGAGTTCCTTGCACTGGAACTAAGGGGCCAGGTCCAACCCCTAAAAAACAGCCCCATACCATAATCCCCCATCCACCAAACTTTACACTTGGCACAATGCAGTCAGGCAAGTCCCGTTCTCCTGGCAACCGCCAAACCAAGACTCGTCCATGGGATAGCCAGACAGAGAAGCATGATTGGTCACTCAGAGAACATGTCTCACTGCTCTAGAGTCCAGTGGCGGCTGCTTTACTCCACTGCATCCCACGCTTTGCATTGTATTTGGTGAAGTAAGGCTTAGATGAGCTGCTCGGCCATGGAAACCCATTCCATGAAGCTCTACGCGCCGTTCTTGAGCTCATCTAAAGGACACAGAAGTTTGGAGGTCTGTAGCTATTGACCGATATTTTGCTGTCAATACCATAGATGTGTATGGTCAATACTGCCGACGTTGTCTTTGCTGTATCAGTAGGCTATATATTTATGTTTACCATGAAGTATAGGGCTTCCCTGTATGCACCTAGCCGAAGCAACGCAGCGTCAGACACACTTCTGACGTGGAAAAGGCATAGAAAACGCCACGCTCATGCCACGCTTGCAGTGTGTCTCCGACCTCAAGATGGGTCATAGAGTTGTGGGTGGCTGGGTTGATCCTCAGACCCCTCCATGAATCAGCTATGCTGGTCTTTTCAAGGAAAGGGATCCAAACCGTTCCCAATCATCATAGCGAGAGTAGTCAAACTAAGCATTCATCAGCAGACATACTCCTCTACCAGTCTCATGAGATACAAACCAGCACACACACACACAGACAGCTTCTGAAAAACACATGGATCTAAATCCATCACTGTGCATGCAAAATCCATCACGGTTTGTTCTGTTACATTTTGAGACATGGCTCTCCGGGAGAAATCATTCCCACTAACTACCAGGGGTCCTCTTCTTGTTGGCGTAAGTGAGTCACAAATCAAAAACCAGCAGGAGAGGTTTTCCGAACACTTCTCCAACTGTTCATCTTCCTGCCGTAATTTCTGTTAAGAATGAAAAACGATAAGCAGAATAACTGCACAGATTTTGCACATGAAGTTAATAAACTCTTATATTTACTCGAGTAGTGTTTGATCATGAAACGCACAGCAGTATGGTGTTGTGGGTGGTTTTTAGCAGTTACATAGCAGTGTAAAATTAGTTTTGACCTCATAATTTTTAATCAAATTGCCATAACTCGATCTTCCGGTGACGTATACTGGCCTTCTCCAATAATTTAGTCCAATTAAACCCAGCCTCTATTTTTTTTTTTTGACAATCGACTGCAATCTCGCATCCAATCAACAACTGATGGACTGAACCAAGTCCCCTATTTTTTCTCGATAATCTGTTTCACTTGGATGTACTTCACAAAAGGGAAGAAAATATCTGTATTTCTTTACGACTTGAATGTGTTCCCGTGCATTTGCTAGGGTGGTTTTTAGCACATTCCTTGGTTTCTAGGCTGTTCTGGGTATTTTATCCTGCGTTTTCACTTTTCTACCACAGTCAAATATTCATTCGGGGGATTTTCTCCGGGAAAAAAAAAATCATTCATGTTCGTACTATAAACGGAATTAGTTGATGCAATGAAGTTTAATACTTAAAAAAACTCTTAATCCTCTGTATGAGCAATAGCAATGTCTTAAAATCCGCCATTAGTTAAGTTAACAGCAAGCACTTCACAAACAATCAATTACCTGCTGTGTAATGGCAAGAAATTGCATTGTAGTGCCTGTTAAAGACTGTTGCTCCTTTGATAAGACCTTGAGAAAGGTAACATAATCAGTATTTATAGCTCTTCCATGTGGGCTGAGCTCAGAGCATGGGTAGGACAGGAAGCAGTTAATGGTGTGCTTGTGCTGGCTCTTTGGCATGCTGGAGGGAGAGTGACATTGATCCACCAGCTCCCGTCCATCCGTCTCCCTGACAGAGGTAACAGGATTGTTAATAAAAATGGAAATTGAGCTGCACAACCCCCTCACACACACACACACACACACACACACACACACACACACACACACACACACACACACACACACACACACACACACACACACACACACACACTCTCTCTGACCGTATCCAGGGCTTGCGCTCAGCTGGCTTGCTCTGCCTGACATCTCCCTGCAGAGGCTAAGCACTGGTTGCACTCACCGCCATGGTTGTGCTTCTTTTTAAGCATGAGCCAGAGACCTAACACACACACACACACACACAGGCACACACACACACACACACACACTTACACACACACACACACACACACACACACACACACACACACACACACACACACACACACACACACACACACACACACACACACACACACACACACTACCTGGCAGTGGGGGAGGAACACTGACAAACGGTTGGTTGTCACATCATATATTAAAACATTTAAGGTTAACAATTCAATCCAGCAGGAAATGACTCACACGGTGCGGTTAGGGTTTTACTAACACAGAGACTTGGGGTATAATTAGTTGACAGATAAGGTTTTTTTTATGACCAATGCTGAAATGATTTGTGTAGTGCCGATAAACACCGGGTCCAAAATCCAAAGCCACCAGTGACTGTGATCTATCTATCTATATATGGTTTGGTGGAAACTGGAAAGTAATGGGCTTACAAACTTCACAAAAAGCATTAGCTGTGTTAAGCAGCAATTTTTGCATGTGGATCCCTGTCTTTCAGAGGCGTATTTGAGAAGGCTGTAATCTCAATAAGATAAGATCACAGTGCAAAACTAGCTGTGTTTCCATTACACTTTAAATTGCGAAATTTTAAAATATGCCCAATGGAAATGCATCAACTTCGCAAAAACTCCCATATATCACAAAACAAGTTTTTCGATCGCATGAGGTGGTTTTTCAGGCAATTCATAAAAGGAATATTTTGCAACACTGGAATGGACTTTTTCACATTTACAGGTCACCTGGCATATGTAGAAGTCACATGATCATTCTTTGAAGATGGTGCGGTATGTTTGGACAGAAGTAGTTCTTTATTAAACTCATAAAAGACAAGAATTATGGGAATACTGGAATCTAAACAACAAAGAAATGCCACAATTTATCAAGATCTAAAAGCAGATATGAGGGAGAAACACCTCATACGTGACACTCACAACTATAAGAGGCTTTCCTTGCCATAAATGCTTGGATAACGCGTCAACGTCTCCTTCGGTTAAAATAATGGGTAGTGCGGTGACTGCGATATAGGTAAACCTATTAATATGCTATTCTACCTTGCATGATCATTTTATTAGCAAAATATCCCACCACTCAGTGTTGCGTCTAAAATGTAAAATGCAGGACAGCAATTGCGAGTACATTTGCAGGAATGCAATATGGAGACTGTACAAAGGAACATTTATCTTTAGCAACACTATGAAAGTATAGCAGGCACAACAATGCCGGTATAACCATATATATTTATGGTACAATATGCGTTTAATGACTAAACATGCATCGTCGTTTTCAAACACGTCAGCTTTCAGAGTTCACACTACAACGAAAACAACTTTTCAAATTCATCCTTTGGGAGAGAGTTTTAGAAGCATCTTTGTTGATAAAAATGCTGTCTCAATGTGGACGGAAGGCCAAAACAGAAAGAAAAGGTCTGTTTTCAAATGAAAATGTATTAATGTGGACAAGGCCTTATACATGGGTATAAAGGATGATAATCTTGCAGTAAAATAATGATTTTTGCAACAACGACAAAAAAAAGAACACAATGATTAGCGATGCGCACTTTTCCTATGACATTATTGGTATAGCCTTATACCAATATAAATGTTTTCTACACTAATATTGAAATGTTTTATTGCACATCCCAAAAAGTAACACTGAGCTTTTGGTTTCTAATGTCTCCATTTTTCTAAACTCTAAAGTCTTCTCGTTTCTCATTTCAGTTTAATGCACTTTGAGCAGATGGCGTGAAAAACAGATGCAAACTCCTCAAGATGTCTGTTTGGATGTGTACACACATGAACAATAGAAAAGCCTCTAAAGCCACTTTATGTAACGACTAGTAAGTGCTTTATTCGTCTGCCACAATTATGTCTTTGAACTCTCTTCATTTGGTGCCTTCTCAGCAAAAACATGCAATTATTTTTAATTAATTATGTTATACGCCAATGAATAAATCAATAAAAAACAATGGGCAGATCTACTAAGTGTTTTTTTTTTTTTTACTTTGCATGGTTTTGTAAATGGTTCAAGGATGAGAAGATGCAAAACTGTTTATTTTGGGATCTGTCAAGTGACGGATAGATTAGTGGCAAAATGGTCTTTAAAGTCAACCACAACAGATACTGGAAGCACCTTTTAAAAAAAATAAGCATTTTTGCTATAACTATGCATGACTATACGATTATTTGCATTGAGCTCAATAGACCAGCTATCCGCTGTTGGGTCTCGCTCCACCAGGTGAGAATCCCAATGTTAGCATATCAATTAATGGCCATTACTTAAAGATAATGAGTAATCAGTATAGGACACACAACAGTCATGTTTGTGCTTTAAAAAGCACTATTCATTCAAAGGACAGGAAAGCAGCAAAGGATGATAAATATCAGCGGTTTGTTTATGAGTGTGAGATCAAGGACAGATGATTTTAGCCCACGGAGCCAGTCTAAATGTAGATTCACTCAGAAACTGGGTCAATTTGGCTCCCCGAAGGCTGTGCGCACAGACAGTGGAATTAAACACTCTTGGTAATCATCAAAATGGGTTCTCGAGATGGAAGGTTATGTGTTGGGTGTTAAGGAATTGACTGTGGACACAGTGCGGAGTATATTCCAGAAGCTCAGCTGGTTTTCTGGAGTGCAGGGAAGAATAAACAGAGTGACGCGAGGCAGAAAGAGCTCAGCAGACTGAGTGCTGCCTCATTGAGCAGCCCTGGAAACCTGCCAGTCTAACGCCACAAAGCATTAATACACGCAGAGTCCATCAGAGGAGTGTATCGCACACCTCTACACAGCCACTGCTTTTACAAGCAAACGTGTCAGGAGCACTTATGAGTGCACTCTGTGACATATGCTTTCGCGTTAGACACGCAGAGCCATGGAAGCACTGCAAAAAATCATTTCCTTAAGCAGTATTTTTGTCTTGTTTTCCAGCCTTAAAGGGATAGTTCACCCAAAAATGAAAATGATCCCATGATTTACCCTCAAGCCATCTTAGGTGTATATGACATTCTTCTTTCAGACAAATACAATTGGAGTTACATAAAAAAAATGTCCTGGCTAATCCAAGCTTTATAATGGCAACCCAAAAACATGCATCTATCCATTATAAAAGTGCTCCACACGGCTCCGGGGGGTTAATAAAGGCCCTCTGAAGTGAATCGATGGGATATTTTTCTTACATAAACCCATGGATTTGCTTCAGAAGACCTTTATTAATCCCTTGGAGTCGTGTGGAGCACATTTACAATGGATGGATGCAAATGGATTGGGCTTGCTGCCATTCACTGCCATTATAAAGCTTGGAAGAGCCAGGACATTATTTATTATAACTCTGATTGTATTCGTCTGAAAGAAGATCATCATATACACCTAAGATGGCTTGAGGGTGAGAAAATCATTTTAATTTTGGGTGAACTATCCCTTTAAAACGATATGCACTTAATCAAGAAGCAAAATTATGATATTATTATGATATTATGATATAAATCATTATATTGAGATACTCCAATACATATGGTAAAAGGTTAACAAAAATTTGCTGTTAATAAAAATGCTAAATTTGGTATTACATTGGGGGTGGAATTGAATGGGCGAATGAATATGGTGCTGGTAAACGTGCATCAATGAGCCTTGGCCGCCCATGACCCTGTGGCCGGTTCTCCACTGTTCCTTCTTTGGAGCACTTTTGATAGATACTGACCACTGCAGACCGGGAACAGCCCACAAGAGCTGCAGTTTTGGAGATGCTCTGACCCAGTCGTCTAGCCATCACAATCTGGCCCTTGTCAAACTCGCTCAAATCCTTACGCTTGCCCATTTTTCCTGCTTCTAACACATCAACTCTGAGGACAAAATGTTCACTTGCTGCCTAATATATCCCACCCACTAACAGGTCATAATGTTATGCCTGATCGGTGTATATTCTTACAACCCTAGTAATCTTGCAACCAAGTAACTAGAACTAGAAAAAAGATTCAAAGCAGGTTTTCCTAAACACTTCTTCCACCACTTTCCTTGCCATTCTTACCAGTTCACAAAGATATAGTAGGGACATTAGGGTAATAAAATGGGAAATAAAATGGGTCGTGAAAGCCATTTCACATTGACTTAGAACATTCATAAAGGTAAAATGAGCTTAGAAATGTAAAAATACCACATTTTCTCTTTCCGCCACATTATGGGAAGCAGCACAATGGCATAAGAGATGTCAGCAATCCTCTCTGGTGCGACCTCAGACTCTTCAAAAAAAAAAAAAACTTAAAAAATTCCACGAGTGCTGTTTTCAAAGTGTGAATCTTACAGCCGGCAAACACAAAGCCTGTGGGGACTCAGTATAAACACCAGCATTCGGGGCCTCTTCAGCACACGGAGAACTAGTCCATACATGGGGAGACAGGAGCGAGGGCCCTTCCCCCAACAAAGAAGGCAGATCTGGCTGCGATGTAGGGGGTGAGCAGATCAGACTGCAGATTATCCTGCTGAGAGAGGTCTGGCTCAGCCGAGGTGGCTACAGACAGCTCTCCGAGTGTAAATACACTTCTTTCAAAAGCACAACAATAAGCTCAACTAGAGATATGGAGATTAAAACAAGCTCAACACAAAGCCAGGGCTAGCTGTTGGAAGCACTGAAATGTAAAACAAAGAGTCTTTCTAAGTGCTGTGTGATTTTGCTATGGTTTTTATCAGCACACTTTCAAGGGCACTGGTACTAAATATCACAGATAAGATACAGATCTGATAATTGCCATGGGGAAGCGTGTGTTTGTGTGTAACCTTAGTCTTCAAGACGGCCTTGTCCCTGTAGAGCCTACTGGGGAACATCAACAGGAAATGACTCTAATTATCAAATCAAATCTTTTTCTAATTGTGAAACTGTTGTGAGGAAAATGTAGGCATTAAACTGTAAACTACAAATCATTTTCACTGCAAAACAAACTGAAAAAACTACTTTCTAATGACAGTCCACTTACAAATGTCAATTTGCAAGTATTATTGTGAGCTATTTTCTCCATAAAAATTCACTGATAAAAATGTTTACCTTAAAAAAATTTTTTTTTTTTTTTTTTTTTTGCTTAATTTTACTACGTAGCTCAAACTAGACTTGTCTGTTGAAATAAATGTTGGTTACACTTTATTTTAAGGTGTAATTTTACATTTAAGTACTGAATAATATTAATTAACTATGTACTTACTATAGGATTAGGATTATTTGCATGTAATTATGCATCATTTACTGATATTACTATGGTAAGTACATGTAACATTTGTAACAAGGACACTGTAAAATAAAGTTTTACTGGGTTTGGTTTGGGGTTAGTTGCGTGTAATTATGCATAATTAATCTATAGTTATTACTATAGTAACTACAAGCAACATTTGTGACAGTGACACTCAAATTAAGTGCTATATTAGCATTTCTCTAGTAATTTTTTGAGTGTAGTTAGCTTCATTTGTAATACTTTTTACTCAAACAATACAAGTGAATTAAGCCACACGTTTGAAGTGTATGCTTTAATTAGAACATCTAAGTAAATAATACAATAGATATTGTGTAGACAACATATCTAAGTAACAAAAGTAACACGGCATACTGAACACAGAGACCGCAATACTTGGTACACAATACACAGTGAGGGTAACATTCGACTGATAGTTTGAGTATAAATGTCATTTTGAGGAGAAAATGAACTCCAAATGTCACAAAATGGCAAGTTACTAAACCTAAAAATAAAAAGCAATGATAAAATTGCGAAAAATCAACCTTATTCTTTATTCATGCCCCAGTGCATGATGGGAACACTAAAATCAGAAAAGTTGAGTTGGTTTTCCTTAATTTTATAATGCGGATACTTACGCTTTAATTTCTACAAGCTTGAATAGAGTCCTAATATAATATTATATGTTTATTATATTATATATTTTTTATTGGTGTCTGAACTACCGTTTTGATGAGGAAATTACATCTTGTCTGTAGTATTTACTATGTCACAGAATCATTTTTATAAGTGTGTGATAAAGTGTAACCATTTTATTTTTTATTGTACTTTAAAACTACGGTTCTATCAGGATTAACGTTGAGTTATAAATGTTTCTATAACATCACTCTCTTCGTATAAATGTTAAGATGATTATGATATTCTTTAAGGAAAAAGTACATATTTTAATATTAAATCCAGTGCAATGTTCTAAAAACCATTGTAAATGCATTATTGTAAAGAGTTCTTTGTTGGCAGTAGCTATTTACACTAAATGTAAATAGCAAGTATATTTTATTTATACATTAAAAATAGCAGTATTTCTTTGTAATAAGTTGAAATAGTACTTTGATTCGATTTATATTTATAAATAGTGGCAGATACTGCACTTCAGTTATGTTATATATTAAACAGTATGCGATAATAACAGTGTAAATGATCATATTTAATACGATTATTAAATGGATGCCGCCTTATTCATAGTTTTCACGTGTCGTCGTCACACCATTATAGGAACGCCCACCTGGAGGGCAAAACAAGGCTCTCCTCCATTGCCCGCCAGTTATTTTTACCAGGTTTGTAGTCGGTATTAATGCAGTAAGACAGTGACATTAAAATACCTAATTCAATATACACCTTATTGATGTTGCATACGTTGTACAGGAAAGCAGATGAACGCCGAATATTAGTGCAACACAAGGTTTCACGTTATGTGTTTGCCCCAACAAAACCCATTATGAAGAAAATATAATGGCTCAACTACTCGCCTGTACATAGTATGCATCATCAAAAAGGTGTAAACTGAATTTGATCTTTAAATATCACTGGTTTAGTACATTACGCCACTTTAAGTGTGGGTTGCACTAATATAATGATTCTTTAGCCTGCCATCGGTTCACCCGCCGTCTGCTGCTTGATCAGCTCTATAACGGTTTTACTGCGTAATTAATCTTTTTAAAATTAAGTGGTGCAATAACTGTCACGTCACAGACAAGGGAAAAGGGTGCGAGGACTCAAGTGCAGAAAAAAGATGATTTATTTACAAAAACAAAACATAAACTCAAAACAAAACCCACGAGGGGGAAAAACAAATAATAGAATAATATAAATACAAACTTAAACAAACCAACAGAATCACGGGGAGGACGGAAGACGCAGACATTACACAAGGATCCAACACAGACTGACAAACACAAGGAGATTATAAAGGGAACAAACAAGGCAGATAATGAGGGAGAACAGGTGGGGCAAATAAACCAATAATCAGATAACAAGAAGGGCGGGGTTGACAGTAGCACATGCAAGACATGACAGAACCCACATGTGCACACAAGACAGGACAGGCATGTGACATTACCCCCTCCTTAAGGAGCGGCTACCAGACGCTCCACTAGGGACGGGCGGGACAGACCAGGGAGGGACGGGAGGGACAGACCAGGGCGGGGCGGGAGGAACAGACCAGGGCGGGGCGGGAGGGACAGACCAGGGCGGGGCGGGAGGGACAGACCAGGGCGGGGCGGGAGGGACAGACCAGGGCGGGACGGGAGGGACAGACCAGGGCGGGACGGGCGGGGCAGACCAGGGGGGCACGGGAGGGACAGACCAGGGGGGCACGGGAGGGACAGACCAGGGGGGCACGGGAGGGACAGACCAGGGGGGCACGGGAGGGACTGACCAGGGGGGCACGGGAGGGACAGGAGAAACAGACAAGGAAGGAACAGACAAGGGAGGGGTCAACAAGGGACACATGAGGAAAACAAAAAGTTCAGGCACCCAGGGCGGCGCACGGAGAGCAGGACGCCTCAGCGGCGCACGGAGAGCAGGACGCCTCAGCGGCGCACGGAGAGCAGGACGCCTCAGCGGCGCACGGAGAGCAGGACGCCTCAGCGGCGCACGGAGAGCAGGACGCCTCAGCGGCGCACGGAGGGCAGGACGCCTCAGCGGCGCACGGAGGGCAGGACGCCTCAGCGGCGCACGGAGGGCAGGACGCCTCAGCGGCGCACGGAGAGCAGGACGCCTGGGAGGCGCGGTGAGAGCTGGACGCCTGGGAGGCGCGGTGAGAGCTGGACGCCTGGGAGGCGCGGTGAGAGCTGGACGCCTGGGAGGCGCGGTGAGAGCTGGACGCCTGGGAGGCGCGGTGAGAGCTGGACGCCTGGGAGGCGCGGTGAGAGCAGGACGCCTGGGAGGTGCGGTGAGAGCAGGACGCCTGGGAGGCATCTCCGGCCCAGCGGCGTCCACCGGAATGCGATCCACCAGCACAGGGACCACCGGAACACTATCCACCGGAACAGAGACCACCGGCATCGGGACCACCGGAACACGATCCACCGGAATAGAGACCACCGGAACACGATCTACCGGTACAAGGACCTCCGGAACACGATCCACCGGAATAGGGACCACCGGAACACGATCCACCGGCACAGGGACCACCGGAACACGATCCACCGGCACAGGGACCACCGGAACACGATCCACCGGCACAGGGACCACCGGAACACGATCCACCGGCACAGGGACCACCAGAACACGATCCACCGGCACAGGGACAACCGGCACAGGGACCACCGGAACACGGTCCACCGGCACAGGGACCACCGGAACACGATCCACCGGAATCGGGACCACCGGAACACGATCCGCCGGTACTGGGACCACCGGCATGCGATCCGCCGGCACTGGGACCACCGGCACAGGGACCACTGGAGCTGGGACCACAAGAACAGGCACGGAGGGAGCCTTCCTTCTCCTCCTCCTTTTAGAGACCACCGGAGCTTGGGCCACTGGAACTGGGGCCACTGGAACAGGAACCACCGGAGCTATCCAGCCCCTGGTCCTAGAGGGACTGGAGTCCAGCTGTTCCACAAACTCCCAAAAGTCCGGGGTTCCCATTCTCTCAACCTCCATGGGGCTGAGAGGCATGTCCAGGCAGAGGTTAAACACCTCTGCCTTCTCTGTCTCATTGAGGTACAGGTGATGCACCTCAATAAGGAATTTGCAGGCGAACTCTCTTACACCCGCCCCCTGTTGGCGGATGTATTTAGAGTTCACCTGCCGCATCACCTGTACGTGCCTGGTTAGCTCCATAGTTCAAAGAGCAAACAACAAAAATAAACAATCCTCTTGCTGAGTCCTCTATGGTTGGATCCTTCTGTCACGTCACAGACAAGGGAAAAGGGTGCGAGGACTCAAGTGCAGAAAAAAGATGATTTATTTACAAAAACAAAACATAAACTCAAAACAAAACCCACGAGGGGGAAAAACAAATAATAGAATAATATAAATACAAACTTAAACAAACCAACAGAATCACGGGGAGGACGGAAGACGCAGACATTACACAAGGATCCAACACAGACTGACAAACACAAGGAGATTATAAAGGGAACAAACAAGGCAGATAATGAGGGAGAACAGGTGGGGCAAATAAACCAATAATCAGATAACAAGAAGGGCGGGGTTGACAGTAGCACATGCAAGACATGACAGAACCCACATGTGCACACAAGACAGGACAGGCATGTGACAATAACTCGATTTAAAATAAAAGCCACATCAACAAATCCTAGATTAGCATTAAACTTTGCTTAATTTAATCCTTATCCTTTAACTCACCCTATAGTGTTTCACATGATAAGCGTTTTAAAAATGTCCCACTGTTTTTAGTGATTGAAATATTGCAGCAGGTGCTGTATATGATCATAAGTGCCCAAAATAGAATGGAATTTTTTTTAATTTGACAGGCTTGTGCTGCAGTTTTAATGGAGTTTTATGGCAGTTTTGCCCTCCAAGGCTCTGCGACAGTCACGTGACTGAAAACTATGAATTGGGACAATAAAGCCCTCCCTACACCGGCCCCTAACCATAACCGAAAAACACTTCAATATTAAACACAAGTTTCTGATCTGATATGTGATGGGAAAAGGGAGTAGAGTGAGTTCGGCAAAAAGCAGATTGAAACTCGGGTCGATTTGCGTCAACATTTTCTGCCAATCATCTCACCCCTAAGCTATTGCTACTGTTGACAATCTAGCATCTTCTGTACTTATGTCTGGCCCAACCAGATGTCAGTGGGCGGAGTTAGGGTTTGTTCACACAGAACACGGTTTTGCTTTGAAAAACACAAGCGGCGGCCAATGGAAAAAACGCAAGGTCTCAAGATTTTTTTAAAAGTTGAACTTATTTTGAGCGCCGCATTTTAAGAATGTGATTTCATGCTCGAGACGCTGCAAAAGATGCGAGAGCAACGGTTATACATGTCCATCTAGCGCATGTTTACATTGAACAATAATGGGAAAGTAGTGTTGTGGAATGGAAAACACACACACACACACACACACACACACACACACACACACACACACACACACACACACACACACACACACACACACAGATTTCTGTGGCAAGTTATTTTGGACCTGGAACCATTCATTTAAATCAAAACAATGCTTTCCTATGTGTTTGTTCACAATGGATGCAACATTTCATCCATAATTTCTTGTTGGTCAGTTTTTGGGCAAAAACACAAACAAAAACCCCGTAACATAAAACACTGAACAACCAAACAACCAAAGCAAAATGAGAATGTGTTTGAGGCCAGGAAAAATGTGTGCCACTGCCTGAATAGATAAATAGTTTAGGGGTGACAGTCGCTGGATGATTTTGGGCAATGACCTGCTTCCTTTTGTCGCTTTGCTCTGATGTTAGGTCTTAACGCGTTTAAAACAGGAAATCCAGCTTGAAGGTGAACAGCTGATGCACTGCAGCAGAGAAGCAGCAGCGTTTCCCTCCAGAGACAAGCATGAGTGCGCTTCCAAATATAACCAAAAAGCTCTCTAATTACTGCAGTCACGATCTAGGGCTGAATCTTCCCTTCAAAACACTGTTTGATTGCTTAACAAGGACATCTTTTCTGTCTTCTTTGCCACGCTTCAATTATGAGCCTGATTCAAATGGAAAACCATGGCCAGTCGCTTTCAAGTACTGGAGAAATTCTAGCAGACAGTTTGAAAAAGGATTTCTTTTTGATTGTGAAAGCCCAATTAGAGGACGGGAATGCCTGCCATGCCGGTCTTGTTTGCGGCAGCCTTTTGGGGAAATTCCAGCAATATCTCAAGGCTCTCAAAGCAACACATTCCTCTTTCGGCTCAGGCAATGGCTGCTGTCCAGGTAAAAGAGAGATAGTGAACATTAAAGATGACTAACACCAGTGCTGGCTCTTTTTTAAGCTCCCCAAATGATGCCGAAATGGTTTCACAGTGACAGCCGTGACATTCAGTGACTTTTCAGCAAGGTTTAGAAATCGGCTATGTAGCCAAAAAGAGGACAAGTATGTTCTAATCAGGCATGATGTGACAGTTTTCAGTGAAAAACTCATTTTTCCATCTACACTTAAATAGAAAAACTGTATGAAGCATCAAATACACTGCCAAAGAGAAATGTTAAGAGGTTTAATATACAGCTATGTGAGACCAATGACCAATGCCGTGGATTGCAGAGGTGGCTATAAATAGATTTAATTGCTTGTGCAATGAGTTCTCACCATAATTTGTACAATATGGGGAAATCGTAAGAAAACAAAAATGCAAGATCCAAACCTGAACCTAAAAAAGAGCATATATAGTCATATTATTCTTACACAAATGTACACAAAAAATGACATTTAAAATAGTTTTTATTCTAATATGTTTCTGGATGTTTACTTTTTGTGCCAAAAACTTGAAGATAAATTATTATACTCTCTATTACACTGCCTCATGTACAAAACAATCTGCAGTCAAATGCTCCGAACAAACATATCCGAATAAACAATGCTTTACAAAGACTCAAATGAGCTCTTTAAATGGGACGCCTCAAATCAAACATTCTTTTATTCAAGCACATGGATTATGTCAGCAATTGAATGGGTATCTGTTTACCAGTGTAGACAGCACCACTGATTATAATGGCTTCTTTTGCTTTTGTCAGCCGTTAAGCAACTAAACGCCATTGGCCTATGGTGTGATGATTTATAACTATTGGCCAATGTGTTGATCTAGGGGTGGTTATATGAATATGTATTGCTTGTGTGACGTCACAGATCCCACAATATCCAAACGAGCCATTTTTGGAGCTTGGTTAAATAAATGCTTTTTTATAACGAGGATGACGTTTTAAGCTCTGAAACGTGCACAATGTTTTGATGGTTCAAAGACCTCTTATATGTCAAAAGATGAAGGAAATTTTTATTTTTTCATGTCATGACCCCTGTAAATTCTGTACTTGACATTTAATGCAATTATACAAGGAAAGCAAACGTTTCAAAGAACACAAAGCACTCAAAAAGTATAATAGAAGTGATTTATACAACTCATGCAGTATTTATGTGAGTAGTTAATAGTTATTCTCTAACAATCTGTAGAACAGTGCACAAATCTGTTGTGCAATCGACTTTTGTTGCTTTAATAATAATCCATTTATTTTTAATTAATAGACTAAAGACCAAAGCGATTATTTTTATATTTGATTATTCAATTTATGTATTATTTCTTACTGGAATGCTTCTGCAAGTTATTTCTTCTTTGCTTCAGAAGGACATATATAATAAAAGTACTCAATTTTACAACAAACAGTCAATTCATATGTATGATAGGCCTGTTTAATTACATTTTGTCTTTATGCATCGATGCAGAACCGTTCACATCAGCATCATGATGCATTATACAAATGATTATATTCCACAGCTCTACAGGAAACAATTTCAATAATCAGCAGAAAAGGAGAAAAACACTGGCAACAAAAAAACTCCATTACAGAGTTAATCTCGCGTAGCCAGACGTTCAGAGTGACTGACGGCAGAAGGTCTGAACTCCATCGCAGCTTTCATTGGCCAAAGGCCCAGAGACCCTCTGACTGGCATGGAAAACAACCAATCAAAGTTCGTTTTGTCCCGCATCATGTTTAGGGGTGTGAAAATGTAACGTTGATGTCCCTACGACAGATCAGTGTGCAAAACTCCAGGACATATTTTAAAGTCTATGACTTGACATACTTTTGAAAATCCAACATTTAGCTAATAAACGCTCATTGTCACAGTTGTAAACACGACAGCTTTCTTTTTTCATGATGGGGTTTGGCTTCACTGCATCTTTGTTTCCAGGTGCACCGTTAAAAAACACAACACACAATATAACAGTGTTTCCAGTCAAGCGTGCCATAAGCATCAGACGTTCAGCCAGCGGCCCGTGGGCTGAGGCTATCATAGAGTAGACTCTGCAGATGCACCATAGATTTACGTGCAAAATGAATGTCAAAACAATTCAGTGAAATCCACTCCCCTCTACTCCATGCATTTACAGTACCCTACCCTCGAGGGGCACCTCGGCAACATCCCTGAGGTCAAAGCTCGGGCTAGACCTAACAAAAATCGATCCAAACATGGTAACATCCTTGAGCTCATTAATCACGCCAACTGGACTGCTTGAATATCAACACTTTGGAAGGGCCATTTAGAAAAGATATGATGATTCCTTACTGGCACAAAAAGTCAAACTTAATCATGGTATTAAGCCTGTTTATTTATATCAGGTTTCAACGAGTGTTTAACTGTATGGCTGTTACCCAACCAAAAGACAAATCTACATATTCTACTCATTTCGATGTTGGAGCTTATCGACAAAAATAGTACACTCTAAAAAATTCGGCCCCACTTTATATTAGGTGGCCTTAACTACTATGTACTTACATTAAAAAATAAGTACAATGTACTTATTATGTTCATATTGTATTTCAAAACACTTTTGCTGATATTGAGGTGGGAAAGGTGTAGGGTTAGGGACAGGTGTGGTGTGGGTCAGTCTAAGGGTAGGGTTATTATGGGAAAGAGAAGTGTCAAACGTGTAATTACAAATGTAACTACAGAAATGAATTACAGACGTAATTACATGCAGGTATTTTTTCAAATGCAAGTACAATGTAAAAACATGTGTGTACTCAAGAAGTGCATTGTATCAAATGATTAATTAAAATGTTAGTACATAGTAGTTAAGGCCACCTAATATATAGTGGGTCCAAAAATAAATTCTGGGTTAAAAAAAACCCAAGTTGGGTTGAAAATGGACTAACCTAGCAATTGGGTTGTCTTAAGCAAAAATGTTACTCAACCACTGGTTTAAAACAACCCATTTGCAGGGTTAAAACAACTCAATCGGTGGGTTAAAACAACCCAACTGCTGGGTTAATCCATTTTCAACCCAACTTGGGTTGTTTTTTATTCAGCATTTTTTAGAGTGTGTGTTTATATAATACAGAGCTGCTGCTGTTGGCAGGTCAATGCAAGGCAGCGACTCTCACTGCATACTAAGCACACTTGCTGCAGTAGCCAGGGCGCCTAGGCTACATATGGTGGGGAATGTGTTAATGCAATATTCATGGTGTGCATGAGAGCAGAGCACAACACAGCTTTGAGGACTCTCTGAAGTCCCTTTCACACTCAACAGAACAGAAACGTAGCGTGAAGGAAAGCCATGTGTGATACACCAATGCTCTGGCCTTTCGCACGAACACCAGCGAGCTTTATTACAGCTCTGACCTCAGACCGCTAAGCGAATATGCAACTATTTGACACTGAATTTCGTGTAGACTCTTGGTATTAAGATACCGCAGCCAACTGACAGCTAAGTACCAATAGGAAGCATAACCATGCACATAACGTTAAAGATTCAAAGTGATCCTGTCAGTTTTACACAAATCTACCTAGACAAGTCAAATGAGGGTTTTTTTCACCATCTACAACCGTGTACGTCAAGCTGTGTTGATGTATAGTAGTATTGTAACTCTCCAGTTAGACTTGCACAATGTGTAAATAGTCAAGGGATAACCCTGCCTTTGTTTTTAAGCCACTTAAGGAGTAATGCAGCATGAAGAGAGAAACACCCACTGATTTGAAGTGGTTACAACAAAGCTTTGATTTAAGGTGCTGTGCTTGGCAACCTAAAATGTGAGAATCTGATGTTGTGTTAGGGCTGCGGAGAGACAGGAAAAACAATGAAAAACAGTTGTATGTAATATATACACCAACCATATAACCATATCAAGCAGAGTTGCAAAAGAAATAGGCTTATTTAAACGAGAAAGAGAGAAAATGCTTCCCATATCGATGCCAAGTGCTGTGCATCCAATGAAGCTATTTTGGAGCAAATTCATCTGTCATTTAGTAGAAATTAGGAAAATGCCAGAAAAGACAAATTGCACAACATGCCCTCAACCTTAAAAGCCATGAACGAAACTGCTCCATTTAAAAGGAAAAAATAACCTACACTTTACCTGCCACAAGGAAAATCTTATAACAATGCACTGATTTGAAACTCGAGACATTTAGAAACCAAAATAGTTAATTTGCCAATTCAACCGACCCTGTTAATTGTATTATTAGTATTAAAAACACATTTTAAGAACAAAACTAATTAACCCTCTGGTTCTGTTCACATGTCGGTCAGTTAAATGTTTTTTTCAATTAAATAAATGTACCATATTTTAGTTTGATATTTTTTCATTAATATTTTGTAATTTAGGGGATTTTATGATACTAAAATATATTTATGCTGTAATAATATTTACAATCCATTTATTCACTTTTGAGGACCTGAAAATTTTTTTTCCGAATTAAACATAAATCTTGAATGCTTTGGAGCACAGACTTCATTTTGGTCTCTCTTTAAAGATGACAAGTGAAAACATTGAAATCAAATTTTACATTTATTGTTATGAAAAACGCATAAAATCCCTTTTAATTTTTAAATGAAATACAAAATTTCCGAAACACATTTTCAAAACACCATTCCAATGAAATAAATGAATAAATGAATAAATAAATAAATAAATAAAAGTAATATTTTTCATCAAAAATGGCCGTTTTTATTTGTTATATGCTAACTGAAGGAAGAACTAGGGTAGAGTGTTTCGGCAGCAAAGGAAAAATAAAAAGGTTGTTGTGATAAATAAGATTGTACGTTTTGTTGGATAAATTCACTTGTCACATAGATACACATCTAAAATACAATGCATGTTTTAAGCATTTGATTTTTTTTTTAAAAGAAAAGCTTTTGTCAATTGCTCATACAACACTTGAAGATGCAAAGTGCAAATGAGCAACAACTGTAACCAGAGACCAGCAACTCGACTTTCATCCATGCACATTCTTTCCATTTACTCCCACCATCTTCCTCTCTCTCGCTCATGCATTAATTTTTCAAGAGCTTAAATGGCCATCTTGGCAGAGGCTGAGGGCGCAGAGTCAAGGGCTCCTACTTCCAGCAACAAAGTAGTAGATGTATTTGTCGACAGATGAGCCTGTAAAAACACGCTTGACAACACCAAACCGAGACCTTGTAATCTTTGTCATCATATGGTGTGGGACTCCTGTACTCCCACACTGTTGCTAGTGCTCTATTGCAGTTGGCTGTTGTGTAAATTAGGATTAAATCAAGATAAAGAAGAGGGCTTTTTGCCTCATATCATTATTCATACGTGGTGCAGTGGGAAAATTAAACCTCAGACAGCATGAGAAACATGGGAGCAGCTGGCAGCCCACACATAGACGCGATCTCCATCGCTCTTCTCTGAGGACCTGGGCTCTGAGCGGTCATTACTGATAACAAATGGAGGGCAAAATCATGCCAGATCACCACAGATCTGCCTCTCAGGACTGCAGAACTACTGCCATTCTGTAGAGGGACACATTAAAGCTGAAGTGTGTCATTTTTTCCAATGTTGAAACACTCTCCCAGCGTAATGAAATGAGACCCCTATAAGTAGACCATTTGTAGAGTGGTGCTTTCCTGTTTGTTTTTGAGGGGTCCGCATGCCAAAGCGAGAGTTTGAGACAGGACCACCAGTTTTTATGATGGGGGAGGGGCTGAAGGGGCAATTTAATTTTTTTTTTTGTGCAATACCACTTGGTGCTAGCCTAGAAATCTAGACGCACCCTAGCGGCAGCAAATTTAATCTGCCCGCGAGTGTCGTCTAGCAACTCTCAATACCCTTCTGAGCTTTATTCCTCACAATCTGGACGGGCCAATCACGTCGTGTATAGAGTCGGCGGGCGGGGCCATAATGACGACGGCCGAGTTGCGTTTGCGTGCTTCTAGTAAACACAGAAACTGGCGAACGGCGGCGGTCTTTCGAATCAGCTTTGACCGAGACTCTGGAAGACTTGGAGTTAAGCTTTTCTCTGAGAAAAGAACAAAGAACAGCACTGAAGTCATTCTTAAAAAGGGAAGATGTGTTCGGAGTTTAGCCGACCGGATACAGCGAATGTTTAATCTATCAACAAGCTCCGTTTCACCTTCGTTGCTCCGGTTGGTGTAGCGCTATCCTATCGCGTGCAGAGGGAGTTTGAAAGACAGCCGTTTATCCGCCCCTCGGCTTGAGCCGTCAATGGTGAGTTTCCAGACCAAACATCTTGATGTGGGTCTGGCTTGTCAGGCTAACTTGGTGCCACCAAAAGTTTCATTTACACCTTATTAGTGATGCGACAATACAATACAACTTCATATATAGGAAGACGATGCACTCCGATTTCTTATGACAGGAAGAAAGTGCAATGCCCAATAAGGCGAATAAGCCCCGCCTTCTAAATGAAAGAGCCAATCGTTGATTAGAAAAGTCATCGTGTCACTGCAGCTGCCGTTAGAAGCGGGTCGCGTGTTGAAGATTGCACATGCAGTAGCTTTGTCCAGACTGAAAATTTTTGTTTTTTTTGTCGAGGTTCGAGCATTTTAAAACAAAATTTGGGTAGTTTTTGTGTTACTCTGATCCTGGGTCAGACATATCAACCCAGTGTTTGGGTAGTTTTTGTGTCACTCAGATCCTGGGTCAGACGTAACAACCCAGTGTTTGGGTAGTTTTCGTGTTATGTCTGACCCAGGATCTGAGTAATACAAAAACTACCCAAACACTGGGTTGTTACGTCTGACCTGGGATCAGAGTAACACAAAAACTACCCAAACACTGGGTTGTTACGTCTGACCCAGGATCTGAATAACATAAAAACTACCCAAACACTGGGTTGTTACGTCTGACCCAGGATCTGAATAACACAAAAACTACCCAAACACTGGGTTGATACTTCTGACCCAGGATCTGAATAACACAAAAACTACCCAAACACTGGGTTGTTACGTCTGACCCAGGATCTGAGTAACACAAAAACTACCCAAACACTGGGTTGTTACGTCTGACCCAGGATCTGAGTAACACAAAAACTACCCAAACACTGGGTTGATACTTCTGACCCAGGATCTGAATAACACAAAAACTACCCAAACACTGGGTTGTTACATCTGACCCAGGATCTGAATAACACAAAAACTACCCAAACACTGGGTTGATACGTCTGACCCAGGATCTGAATAACACAAAAACTACCCAAACACTGGGTTGTTACGTCTGACCCAGGATCTGAGTAACACAAAAACTACCCAAACACTGGGTTGTTACGTCTGACCCAGGATCCGAGTAACACAAAAACTACCCAAACACTGGGTTGTTACGTCTGACCCAGGATCTGAGTAACACAAAAACTACCCAAACACTGGGTTGTTACGTCTGACGTATCAACCCAGTGTTTGGGTAGTTTTTATTTTATTTCATACACATAATATTGGTAACACAATAAATTTGGGTCCAATTCTCACTATTAACTAGTTGCTTATTATCAGGCATATTACTAGGATATTGGCTGTTTATTAGTACTTACAAAGCGCATATTAATGCATTATTCTGCATGACCTTATTATACATCCCTTAGTTATTAGGAGTTATTTGGAAGGAGTTTTTTGAGGTAAAAGTCATAGTTAATAGTGAAAATGTGTTCCCCATACTAAAGTGTTATCAATTGTTCACAAGATTTTAATAACTGTTGTAACACAAATGGTACAAACATCAACTTGTGTCTCACAGCCTTAAAGAACAGGACTCAGGTTGAACTGCGTTATTTATTTACATTTCATGCTAGGCTGACCTGTGCTTGAAATGAGAATTATGTCTATTTCAATTCATAGCCAAATACCAACCGCATTCTTGGATTGTTGCTTGAGTGCACAGGACCTTCAAAGGCTGGCTTGGTTTTTCTGGCAGTGTCAAACAGTCTCCCTCCCATTCTCTTTTCATGTACACATATGCTTTATGTGTTTGTGTTGCACACAGTTTAAAAGCTAGTCTTCTTAGCACTGAAGGGTTGTTTCACGAAGACAGATATACAAGCGTATCAAAACCGCTTGTTGATATTTTGATCACACACACCATGATACGACTGAAGAACTGTGTGTGAGTTTGGAAAAGTAGCCAGCAATTAAACTCTTAAACTCTATTCCACATGGCCTCAGGACACCACTCAAAGTAGACTACATTTGTTTTTTTAGTTACTAAGAAACATTAACAGATCCTTTTCAGGGTAAACTCCACATTTAATGTTACACGGATGAAAACAAGGCTGCGAGGGACAGAAGTAGAGTCCATTCAGTGAGTTATACTGTTTTAAAAATGCCATTAAATGATAACAATTTACTCTTTCTCTTCCGTAAATACTGGCCAAAATCATGCTCTAACATTTTCTCTAAAAAAGTTGTAGTGTTACCCAGATCCTGGGTCAGACGTATCAACCCAGTGTTTGGATAGTTTTTGTGTAACTCTGATCCTGGGTCAGACGTAACAACCCAGTGTTTGGGTAGCTTTTTTGGGGTAATCAGATCCTGGGTCAGACGTAACAACCCAGTGTTTGGGTAGTTTTTGTGTTACCGAGATCCTGGGTCAGACGTAACAACCCAGTGTTTGGGTAGTTTTTGTGTTACCGAGATCCTGGGTCAGACGTAACAACCCAGTGTTTGGGTAGTTTTTGTGTTACCGAGATCCTGGGTCAGACGTAACAACCCAGTGTTTGGATAGTTTTTGTGTAACTCTGATCCTGGGTCAGACGTAACAACCCAGTGTTTGGGTAGTTTTTGTGTTACTCAGATCCTGGGTCAGACGTAACAACCCAGTGTTTGGGTAGTTTTTGTGTTACCGAGATCCTGGGTCAGACGTAACAACCCAGTGTTTGGGTAGTTTTTGTGTTACCCAGATCCTGGGTCAGACGTAACAACCCAGTGTTTGGGTAGTTTTTGTGTTACTCAGATCCTGGGTCAGACATATCAACCCAGTGTTTGGGTAGTTTTTGTGTTACCGAGATCCTGGGTCAGACGTATCAACCCAGTGTTTGGATAGTTTTTGTGTAACTCTGATCCTGGGTCAGACGTAACAACCCAGTGTTTGGGTAGTTTTTGTGTTACCCAGATCCTGGGTCAGACGTAACAACCCAGTGTTTGGGTAGTTTTTGTGTTACCCAGATCCTGGGTCAGACGTATCAACCCAGTGTTTGGGTAGTTTTTGTGTTACCCAGATCCTGGGTCAGACGTAACAACCCAGTGTTTGGGTAGTTTTTGTGTTACCCAGATCCTGGGTCAGGTGTAACAACCCAGTGTTTGGGTAGTTTTTTTGTTACCCAGATCCTGGGTCAGACGTAACAACCCAGTGTTTGGGTAGTTTTTGTGTTACCGAGATCCTGGGTCAGACGTAACAACCCAGTGTTTGGGTAGTTTTTGTGTTACCCAGATCCTGGGTCAGACGTAACAACCCAGTGTTTGGGTAGTTTTTGTGTTACTCAGATCCTGGGTCAGACGTAACAACCCAGTGTTTGGGTAGTTTTTGTGTTACCCAGATCCTGGGTCAGACGTAACAACCCAGTGTTTGGGTAGTTTTTGTGTTACTCAGATCCTGGGTCAGGCGTAACAACCCAGTGTTTGGGTAGTTTTTGTGTTACTCAGATCCTGGGTCAGACGTATCAACCCAGTGTTTGGGTAGTTTTTGTGTTACTCAGATCCTGGGTCAGACGTAACAACTATAGAACGTAAAAAAATATGGACGACTCTGCATCATCCGTTTCCGCTTGCCAGATTTGAAGCTTTCAGGCGGCCAGCATGGCGCTGACATCTTGGGACCGAGTCTGCGCAGTAGAGATTTCGGGACTGGAGTTGCCCAGTAGAGAGCAGGAAGTCGCGATATCAAAAGCCCGCCCACACTCTCACAGATGCAGAACAATTAATTATGTTGGTGTGAAATAAACAGTTATGGAAATGTAGAAATTAAAGCTAAAGCTCCAATCTGCTCCCAAAAATTCAGAAAAAAGTCCGTTAGTGCCTTAGTGACAACTTCACTCAGAGAAGACGTCGATCTCAGCTGTCAATCATGACGTCACATCCCCCGTTTTTAAAGCATCAAATAACTAACTAAAACTAAACTTATTTAAAAAAAAAAACACTTGAAATGAAATCATCGCGATGATAACTGCCTTCAATGACATAAACTAACTTTGGGGGGAAAATATGTGAAGTGTAATTTTATTGTGTAGTTTGCCTCGCGTCCATTAGAAAACACAGAGGGGCGGCTATACTGGGACCGGGCGGCGATCGAGGCGCGAAAGCTGCAGTATCTGAGAGGGTACTTCTATCAATCAGAGCGTCATTTACATTTATTCAGAGTTCTAGAGAGAGAAAAAAAACCTCAACCCAACAGTTTCTCTAAAACACTGGTTCTCTCTGAACCCGAAAATGTTGCATAATCTGGTATGTTCACCCACCTGTAAAAGGGGGTGGTGTGCAGTAGTAAGTACTGGAAGGTTGCCGTCTTGAGCCTTGTAAGGAACGAGCCATGAGGCGACATCAATGTGTTAGGCACTTAACCCAAGGTTTCTCCAGGGGGAATTGTCCCAGTAAAAATGCACGGACACCATGATTGTGCCAAGTAGGACAAGTTCCTGGAAAAACATTAGGTTAGGGGAGTGGAAAATTCAACAAGCTTTTCCATCCCTCCTTCACAGAATTTGACAGGCTGACCTATATATTTAGGCTGTATACACATTTCCTGTTCTTTTCCAGTTGATGAATTTCTAATTTAAGAACAGAACACAATAGCCTGGATGCCAGCCGAACTCAGCCCTGCCCACAATTTTTTTAGGTCGGGCGGTTCGATCTGGACTCGATCCCTAGAGGAGTAATTATCTCCGAACAGAAACTGTTCTGACCAATGAAATCGTCAGGGCGGGCTTTAGACGATGACGGACAGATGATCAACAGTAACGTAATCATCACGTCATCAAAGGGGCTTGGATTATATTTGTTCGAATCCTAAACGGAGAGCTTGTTTGTATGCATTCACCTTCACTATTTCTCAGAAATGATGATCATGTTGGGTAAGTGCTCTGTGTATCATTAAATTATTTAATTTTTTACAACACCAGCAAAGATCGTGTATTCCAGGCATGCAGACAGGGTTGCCAAATTTTTTACAACAAAACCCGCCAACTACTAGCCCAAAACAATAGCGTCTCGAGGGGTTCTCCGGGAAAAAATGGTGTTTGGGGGTAAAATGTGTTATTTTCGCAAGGTTGCTGCTAAAATTCGCACTCATGGGTCTTTATATCACATAATAGTCGCTTCAACCGGCGGGCATAGAAAACAACCCGCAAAAAAAAAAAAACGGACTTGGCAACACAGTGCAGTTGAGGTCTGTTGACATTTGACAATGCGTCTCTCCGTTGCTCTGATTGGTTGTAGGTCTGTCCAATTGATGTCTTTCCTGGTTGGGTTGAAACACACCCCATAATCACAGCCCAATGGAGCATCAGACTCATATTCTGACTAGAGTTGAGTATGACCACGTCAGGCTAAGAACATAAGGCACATGCTAGATACATGTTTTGGGGATTACTTTACGTCACGGCTTTATATCTAGATTCTTTGACAAAAATATTCTTTCAGGACTTACAAAAGTTGTTCCTTGGCAAAATCACAATGAATAGTACAGGGCTTACTTAAAGTGTACATAACACTCACAGTTTCCGCCAGTCTCATGTTAATCTAGAATATCTATATAGAGTAGTATTGCATTCTTCATATCTCCAAAGATTCTTTCATTTTTTCATATTTATAAAAGATAGAGACATTGTACCGATTCTTTCAGAAAACAGCCGAGCTAGTGGAGGCGTGCAGAGACATACTCTGAACACACACAAACAAAACTTTCAGAAACTTGTTCGCATCCTGAAGGGGTGTATTTGAAACAGAAATACTCTGTCATATGTCCAACTCATTTTCTTTTTGGCCATGTTTAGCATGAGAATCAACTCTTTAACAGTGTAAATAAATAAAAATGCACGCAATAGCATTAGACCCCACCCCCTAGTGTTATAACGAGCAATGTCTGAAATTTCCTCCCAAAATCAGCGAAGTAAATGCCCTTCAGATGATTCCTGAGCCTGCCAGTAATGTCTGTTGTAACTTGTTTTGGATAAAATCATCTGCTAAGTGACTCCTCACCCACTAGCATGCAGTTTTATAACACCTGTGCAATGTTTGAAAACTGTGATTGTATTTGTTCACCTTTTGCCAGTTTGGGGATCACCATCACTGCTTTGAGTTTAAAGGGCAAAGAGGGGGAGGGAGGCCTTCCCTGAGCACTAAAGTCCTCTTGTTCACTGCACACTTCTCCTTCACATTAGTGAAGCAGCCAGTTCCCGGCTGCCCATTAGCTGTGTGACAGATCTGTAATAAACACAGCCTGTCACCTCTGAAGCCTGCTGCACATTTCCTGGGTAATATATAACCACCCCCAATACACATTCCCTTCCCCCACCGCAAGGCTCAATAGACCTGAAACCCGATTTCTGTCGAGCATCCCAGCAGCTGCTGAAGCAAGAAATTCCACCGAACCCAGATAGCCCTGGAAAATACATGAATATAAAAAAGGAGTCCATGAATAAATCAAAACCTTTCTTTTTACCTACCCTATGGAAGAGAATGAATTTTTTTTTTGTGGTGAAATGAAAAGAACAATTGAAGAAACAAGGGCACTGCAGGGAAAAAAAAGAAAGGGCGATAACGGTAGAAGTTGTCGATAATCTCATGGCCTCAGTCTACTGTAGACTCTTGGTAAGGTAGCTGGTGGGTGATTTTGCACACTTTTCTGCAACGATTGTGTGGGACAATCTGGCAGGATTCTGCGACTGGACATAAATATGCGAATAGAGCTGAGAGTGCTTAAGCCTTGTGTATATATACTATATATTACGTGGACAACACGGACACAGATTACTTGTATTTATACTACTGAGTGTACAACATGCTCAGTAGATCGGCGTGTAGACTTCCACACAAATGATTTCACACCTGGCCGTCTTTATATTGTCTTAAAGGGGCGGTTCCGTGTTTTTTTTCTAGGCTTGGTTGTGTTTATGGGGCGCAGTATAACATGTCTTAATACTTCTTTTTTTTTTTAAACACGGTATTTTTCTTATATTCTCCCTTTATTCCACACCGCTGTCTCCACTGGCCTTTGAACGGCTCGTTTGCTTCCTGCTTCTATGAAGCCCATCCCTCCGAAAAACGCAATGGTCTTAGATTGGTTAGATGGCCAAATGTAGTTTCCTGTATTTTTATTGGCTGAAGTGCCAAGCACAGGTTAAGGCCACACCCCTTCCCATAACAGGAAGAAGTCACATCTGCGGAGACTAGCAAGGGTTTATGATGTCACCAACCCAGGAAGAAGCTCGTTGTAGTCCAAACCGGCCATTTTTGTAGGCAATAAACCTCCATAACTTTAAAAGACAATATCTCCGTTTGCATTGAACTTTCAGCGCTGTAACTTTGCAGATACTGTTTATGCTCAAGCAGCGACATTACACACTAACTAAAGTTAAAAAAGTCAAATCGCATGTGACCACCCCTTTAACGACGGATTGTAGAGGTGTGGGTAGCGATGCACTCCTTCACACAGCCTCTTTGAAGCCTAGTGACCATGCGTACTTGTCCGTGCAGTAACAAAAATTAAGAGGCACGCGGATGTCCGCATAGAGCCTCTGCGTACACCCTCCGATGACGATTTTTAACTCACACGGACCCTTGCGCCTCCATGCGGACATGGAAAGTATAACACTAGCTTTAGTATATCCATTAGAAGAACAGTATCTCTCACTTTAGCCCTATTCGCACATGATTAGTACTATCTGGGGACCTCGTGTAATTTAGAAATTCCACCCCCACATCTGAATTTCCCGTGGCGCATTCACGCGGGATAAGCAAAGCCTGTGATTTTACACGTATTTTCTGACTTATCTCCCGGATATGATGTCAAGACTTGTAAATGTTTTTTTCGTTATAGATATAGCAGTATGAAATCATAAACAACAGCTCCTTACCGTGTGCTGCTATCTAGGCTTGTTGCAATAGTCAGTGTTACACCGGTTACATCACTTTCTCACCGACGTTTTGATTATTTAATTTTTTTATAGTAGTCCAATAAAAAATTATTTAGTTCAGTTAAAAACTGATCAAGTTTGGTTTGAAGAGGAAAAATGTACTGTGGCTGACGAGCGAGAGACGTGGGAGGAGCGAGCGAGACCAGTGAAGGACGAGAGAGGAACAGGCCTGGACTTTATGTTATGTTTGGTTTATGTTTTATCATGTGTGTGCATGGCAGTCGTCCGTGAGAGACTGCCTACATTACTTTCAGTTTGTTTATACATTTTGATTAAATTATTTTTAACGTTTGCCAGTTCCTGCCTCCTTCTTCCTTATTCTATGAACGTCATTACATGTACCAAGCACAATGTTCTCTCACCATTCCTGATTTCTAACACACACACACAGTGTTCGGCTGGTCTTGGGGCTGTCAAAGCAGAAATTAAAGCTGATACTCTCTGTATGTTTTTCAGTCATCTCTGGGCATGATCATATGTAAATTGTGCAAGGTTATTTTGCCCATTAGAAGGAAAGATCCGGAAAAAAACACATACATTTATAGACCCTCCCCTCAGAGAAATCAGTGGTTGAAAGTGGACAAAAGAGACAGATTAAAACACCAGGTGTAAATGGGAATGTCTCTCCCTCATCTACTTGTGATCCGATCGAATAAAACGCATCTTAACACCAGCTGTAAACAGGGCCTAAGTGGGCCGTTCTTGGCCAGAATAAGCCTGTTTATTAACACTTGGTTAAAACAGACAAAAGTGGTTTCCTTTCAGGAAATAAATGGATCATCTACTTCAAACCCATCCTTCAGCACAGCATGCTCGAAGCTAGGCTGCATATTATTAATGCATGCAGTTGGCAAGGCGTGCTTGTTTGGATATTGAAGCCGTATTGATTTGAATAAAGCAAGAAGAGAGAGACAACCTTTAGCCTTTGAAAGGCTGGCATGTAACAGAATCACTGATGTGAACTTGCAATATTCACACATGGCTGAAGCCACTCATCAGGATATCTCTGTTAGCTCGGTGCAGCGACGGTGACCTTCAGTGCGGAGATGAAATGACAGGATAAAAGATTCAGAAACCTCAGCACCCACACAGCTTTTAATACAGTTGTTTTAATCAGCGAATGGAAATATTGTTGTAATGGAATGACAGAGTCCAAATTTGCCACATCTAAATGTCAGCAATTCCAGCAACAATGAGGGGATAGATGGATGGTTTCCTATTATGCAAGTCAGTTTTCTGTTTTGTAACAGCAATCTTTTTTGATTGCTAATCCACACAGCATCCTGTTTTTGGGACAATGGGGTACAGACAAAGTTGTTTGGTCTTCATGTGCAGGACAAAAAGGGTGACACATTGACCCTAAACCTAGGAAGACACGAAAGAGGGCAAGACATCTCTGTGGTGACTTCTTACTCTTAACTGCCCTCCCAGCGTATCAGTCTTTATCTCCACCCCCATTCACCCCATGAGGAGTTCACGGAGGTCAGCTCTCATGAGAGATCTGGCAGCTTAGGAGAGAATGAAAATGAATGGGAAACGGTGGCTAGACACAAGGTCAAAATGGATATAAAATTCTCCATTACGATATGAAAAGCTGGTGGAGAAATAAGAGAGCTTTGAATGTCAGAGGGCAGGATTGCTTTTGAGGGTCTGGCTTTGTGCTTCCTTTATGTGAAAAACAAAAGAATCCGAACACAGTCGCCAATGCTCTTGTAAAAGCAGTCACCCATGCTTGTCGGAGATGCTTTTCCCCAAGAGAATTCACAAATTTAGTTATATAATCAATTGGCCATTTTTATCTGAGAAGCTAAGCAGGTTAAACAGAAAAGAATGTGCACATTTGATTACGGAGGAATCGTCACGCAGATACTATCCAAGTGTGAAATGCTTCCAGTCTGTACTGTGAAATAACACCATTGTTGACAGCCAGCTGCTGTGAAGAATGACTGGGAAAATGGCACCAAACAATCTCCGTTAAGAGTGGAGATTTGCTGCAAACAAGACTGTAGATAGTAGGGCTGGGTATTGACACAAATTTCACAATTTGATTTAGATTCACAAGCTTGTGATTCGATTATTTTGAATGTATATCTACGGTGGGCCAGTAGTGCAGCCATACTAAATTAAACCACAGCACAACGGAAGTGCTCCCGACCACGAGGGGCTCTCGGAGTGCAATAAAGTTAGTTTCCCTTGCCATTGCTCTATTGGCCAGTCTTACAAAGATTTAAACACTACCATGAGTTTTAAGTGTGTAACCATTGTATATCAACATGAAAAATCTATTCAAAATCCCCTACAGGCATTATAGCTGCATATTTATACTATGTATTATACTATATATTTATGAATTAAAATGACTTTTAACATTTAAAAACAGACATATTAAAATCCCACAGCTTTGTTGTATTCTAAAAAACAGACTCAATGCATAACATAGGAATTTGAACATTTAAACAAAACAAAAAATGTAATTTTAATGAACAAAATTATACATTTCAACCACTTGGTAGAATTGGCAGACGTTCCCTTAGGCATCAAGTGCCGTGATCACGAGTAAAAATGTTTTTGAGAATAAATATGCAGCTATAATTCATGTAGGTGATTTTGAGTTGATATTTCATGTCGATATACAATGGTTACACACTTAACTGATCGTAGTGTTTATATCTTTGTAAGACTGGCCAATCTATAGAGCAATGGCAAGGAAAACTAACTTTGTTGCACTCCGAGAGTCCCCTCGTGGTCAAGAACATTTCCGTTGTGTTATAGCTTGATTTCGTTGTGTTGTAGCTTGATTTCGTTGTGTTGTGGCTTGATTTCGTTGTGTTCTAGCTTGATTTTGATGTGTTGTAGTTTGATTTCGTTGTGTTGTAGCTTGTTTCCGTTGTGCTGTAGCTTGATTTCGTTGTGTTGTGGCTTGATTTTGTTGTGTTGTGGCTTGATTTCGTTGTGTTGTAGCTTGATTTTGTTGTGTTGTAGCTTGATTTAATTGTGTTGCAGCTTAATTTCATTGTGTTGTAGCTTGATTTTGTTGTGTTGTAGCTTGATTTTGTTGTGTTGTAGCTTGTTTCCGTTGTGTTGTGGCTTGATTCCGTTGTGTTGTAGCTTGTTTCCGTTGTGTTGTGGCTTGATTCCGTTGTGTTGTAGCTTGTTTCCGTTGTGTTGTAGCTTGTTTCCGTTGTGTTGTGGCTTGATTCCGTTGTGTTGTAGCTTGTTTCCGTTGTGTTGTAGCTTGTATTCGTTGTGTTGTAGCTTGTTTCCGTTGTGTTGTAGCTTGTATTCGTTGTGTTGTAGCTTGTTTCCGTTGTGTTGTAGCTTGATTTCGTGGTGTTCTAGCTTGTTTCCGTTGTGTTGTAGCTTGTATTCGTTGTGTTGTGGCTTGTTTCCGTTGTGTTGTAGCTTGATTTCGTGGTGTTGTAGCTTGATTTCGTGGTGTTCTAGCTTGTTTCCGTTGTGTTGTAGCTTGTATTCGTTGTGTTGTAGCTTGTTTCCGTTGTGTTGTAGCTTGTATTCGTTGTGTTGTAGCTTGTTTCCGTTGTGTTGTAGCTTGTTTCCGTTGTGTTGTGGCTTGTTTCCGTTGTGTTGTAGCTTGTTTCCGTTGTGTTGTGGCTTGTTTCCGTTGTGTTGTGGCTTGTTTCCGTTGTGTTGTAGCTTGATTTCGTTGTGTTGTAGCTTGTTTCCGTTGTGTTGTAGCTTGATTTCGTTGTGTTGTAGCTTGTTTCCGTTGTGTTGTAGCTTGTTTCCGTTGTGTTGTGGCTTGTTTCCGTTGTGTTGTGGCTTGTTTCCGTTGTGTTGTAGCTTGATTTCGTTGTGTTGTGGCTTGTTTCCGTTGTGTTGTAGCTTGTTTCCGTTGTGTTGTGGCTTGTTTCCGTTGTGTTGTGGCTTGTTTCCGTTGTGTTGTAGCTTGATTTCGTTGTGTTGTGGCTTGTTTCCGTTGTGTTGTAGCTTGTATTCGTTGTGTTGTGGCTTGTTTCCGTTGTGTTGTAGCTTGATTTCGTTGTGTTGTAGCTTGTTTCCGTTGTGTTGTGGCTTGTTTCCGTTGTGTTGTGGCTTGTTTCCGTTGTGTTGTAGCTTGATTTCGTTGTGTTGTGGCTTGTTTCCGTTGTGTTGTAGCTTGATTTCGTTGTGTTGTAGCTTGATTTTGTTGTGTTGTAGCTTGATTTCGTTGTGTTGTAGCTTGATTTCGTTGTATTGTAGCTTGATTCTGTTGTGTTGTGGCTTGATTCCGTTGTGTTGTAGCTTGTTTCCTTTGTGTTGTAGCTTGATTTGATTTTGCACATAGCACCTTAAATTATATACGTTCTGGACACATTATACCAGGCAGTGTCCAGCATTGTCCCACAGAAACATACCCCTTGTCCCCCCTTGGGATATTGGCAGGTGGTCACCTTATACGTGAGACAGGATACTGATTTTGGCATGTTGTACTGTATCTTTTATCAAGTTAATATTATATATATAAAATTTTTATTGTAAAAAAAAAGTGTTGTATACAAATCAGCTCATTACTTCCATATCTCCAATAGACTCCCATAGTTTACAGCATCGATTTAAAGATTAGTTTTTCTTGAGAAAAATTTCCATGTTTTGTACCTGACATATCCAAATAATCGATATTGAATCTCAATCTAATCAAATTGTGAAATGAGTCAATCCCCAGCCCTAATAGAAACTATGCATTACTTTAAAACTAATCGTATTTGTTGGACAAACTGAGATGTTTCTTTCATCATATATAGTTTTTTTTAATAATGTCTGGTGACAAAATCTGGATCATGTGGCTGGAACAAGACATTCTATCATTTCCCCAAAAAACCTAACATTCATCAGTTAGCATTCCAATTCATCTCAATGGCAGCTTCTCAGCTGGTGCAGGCCCTTCCAAGTACACTGGCATGAGGTGACTTTTGGCCGTAAATGCCATGTGACTTATCATTCTGATTGGCTGATGGCACCACAAGAACATGCAGACCCAAAACCCTTCATTAGTGACTATCCCGAGCTTTGACGTCAAGCCCAGGAAACGCCCAGGGGAAAGGACCAGCTGGAGTGCCGTCTTTTGTTCAGACTGACAATTGTTTGTTTTACTTTGTCTGAATATTTTAACATTAATCATCTGCTTTGATCTTCATAGCCACTAAAAAAAAATCCCCCCCAAAAAATCAAACGATTGACAAATCAAATGGTAGGCCATTGATATATGCTATGGTACAATCTCCACAATATTACAGAGGATATTTTATAGTAATTTAATGTTTCTCTTTTCAAACTCATGCAAATCAAATTTGCTACCATTATAATTGGCAATGCCTAAAAGATGCGATTATTTGGACATCCACAATGTGTCGGCATAAATTAAAAAAAAAACCTTGATCATAACCAAAGGGAACCAAAGCTAGATGATAGTGAAGACAACAATGCACATTAAATGATAAAGGCCAGTGCTACATGAAAAACGTGACATGTTGCATGAAAAGAGTGGTGTAAACATACGGTCATTAGACAAAATGTAATATTTTGAATACCAGTTACAGTAGAAGGTGTGTGTGTAAAATCATAGCTCTGCTGTGAAGTGTGAAAATGTATGGGATTGCCTTCTCTCTGAAGTGCAAAAGTACATTAAAGGGATAGTTCAACCAAAAATGAGAATGTGATGTTTATCTGCTGACCCCCAGGGCATCCAAGATGTAGGTGTGTTTGTTTCTTCAGTAGAACTCGAGTGAAGATTTTTAACTCAACCGTTGCTCATATAATGTATGTCAATGGTGTGTACATCAAAAAGAGATCAAAAAACACACAGACATACGAATCCATATTTAAACCCTGTGGCTCGTGGCGACACATTGATGTCTTAAGACACAAAACAATCTGTGAGAAACACAACAGTATTTATTATTTACCTCATATCAGACGAATCTCATCTAGCATTCCCAGCATCAAAATACTGGCGCAATCATAGATATATGTATGTAGATTCCTCATTTGACCGATCCGCGCATGCAGCAATGAGGAAACTATATATATATTGTATTAGCAATTGCATTTTCAATTTGTGGACGCATAAAATGTGCCATAATCCAAACGCAGTTTTTATAAATCGCGCATTTCTGTTTGCATTTTCGTTTACGTGAACGCACAAGGATTGCCATATTTCAAATGGAAAAGCAAAGTCTATTTGCAATTGCATTTCCAATGTCTTAAAAGTCCCACGTTTGCCATTTCATTTCCTCCGTGTCCTGCAACAACCTGCACAAAATTCAAATGGAATCGCGCAATCCCCTTTGCGTTTGCATTTCCGATGTCTAACACAGTCATCTGTCAATCAGGCTTGAGGGTTAAAAACAAAATAACTTTTTCATCATCATTCATTCCAATAAAGAAAATGGGGAGAATTACACAATAAATGTGTCTATTTTGCAACAACAACAACAAAAAAGTCATAAAATAATAATATATATAATATACACATACACAATCATATACAATCTTTAAAATAGGCCTATCCTTTCAGGCTATTGAACCTGGTGCAAAGAGATATTTTGAAACATTTCACCTGCTGGTACTTTCGCTTTTGCTGCAGAGACCCTTGTGATAAATACATGTGTTATATTTATGATAATCTACACAGATTTCAGTTGACGAAAATAAATAATAAAAGTGCGATTACTGACAGGATGCTGTGCGCACGCTCATTGCCCAACACGGAAAAGCATAGCGCGCCTAAATAAACAGAAATATATGATATCTATGTATCTTATATATATCTATGATCACACTGGTATTTTGACCTTCTTCGACAGAAGTAATGGCGATGGGAAACACTAGATAAGATTCGTCTGATATGAGGTAAATAATAAATACTGTTGTGTTTCTCACAGAAACCGATTGTTTTTTGTCTTAAGACATCAATGTGTCGCCACAAGCCACAGAGTTTAATATGGATTCGTATGTCTGTGTGTTTTTTACTCTCATAGAAACACACCTCATTGACATGCATTATATGAGCAACGGTTGAGTTAAAATCTTCATTTGTGTTCTACTGAAGAAACAAACACACCTACATATTGGATGCCCTGGGGGTCAGCAGATAAACATCACATTTTCATTTTTGGATGAACTATCCCTTTAAATGCTTCTCAAAAACATTTGCTTTAACACATTTATTAATATCATTTGCATCAGTGTGCCATTTTTGATTACCAAACATTATGTTTAGCAAACATCGCATAATATGTGACCCGTGCTTGCAAAAGCATAATGAATTTGTTGCATAATGAACGTGGCAGCATAATGAATTTGCCTACCTTCGTGTGTGTGTAGTGGCCTATAGGATGCTTAAAATTGCTGCTCATTGGGGTTTATGCATGTGTTGAATTGTGAGAGTGCAGAAAGGGTGAACGACTAGCACATGAAAAGAGGCAGGCAGGACTTACAAATCTTGTGTTTCCCTTTCATGGGAAATTTCACCACCAACTCCTGGGGGTTGGAGCAAATGAAGACAAATGGAGAAGTCGACTCCTCACTGATCTGGGGATACTGAAAAGAGAGAGGAAACAATGAGCTGTGTTCAGCCACTTGGTTACCACGCACAGAAAGCAGGGCTGCTTTGAAAGGCTTCTCTTCCCTGTAATTGATAGGCAGCACATAGGAGAGGCGAAATTGACTGGCACTTTCATAAGAAAGGTGACATCTATCTAATCTGTCGGGGGGAAGGCGCAGGTCATCTTATTTCCTCCCGACCATCAGAGAGTCGTATGATTGTATCACAGCATTCGAGAAGCACAAGCTTTTCACAACACTATTTCCTCCCCCCCACCCTCACACTAAAAGAGCTTGACACAATCAGGGCTTTTAAGAGAGCTGCAGATATGAGGTCCCTCTGCATACTTGAGTTGTCTCGCAGGAGACGTGGATAAATTCAGCCCCTGCAAGATTTACTTACACTCGTGTGGTGATACGCCCACATATCGGTTTGAAATGAATGAATGTTCCTTCAAGATTAGCAGATGAAAGATTCACAAGAAGCATGTAGGCCCTATGATTTCCGCGATGCGTCTATTTAATTTACTACTATTTACTATGATTTACTGCTATTTAAATATGGATCCTGCATGTTCTGCATGTCTCTGTGTGAATGAATGGTGTGGTTTCATTTTACACACACACAACACACACACACACACACACACACACACACACACACACACACACACACACACACACACACACACACACACACACACACACACACACAACGCTCGTGCTGTTTTCAGCCTCTTTCGCCTTAATACATATATACAGTACCGTCGAAAGGGCTGTGCCAAGTGTGCGACCGCACAGGGCCTCGCACAAAGTAAAGTGACAGCTGACAATGTGAAAAAACAATAGTTAGTTTTTGTCCTTTAAAATACTATAATAGTTAAAAGACATAGACATAGCTAAAAATGTGTACCGTGATGCTGTATTATTCTGCTTGTTCAAATTTTATTATGTAGTGGGCTAACTTGAGACAGCGATTCGTGCGCATATGTCACTCAGCGCGGCATCGCATGTCAGGCCCCTAGAGAGAGCTTTATTCGGGCCATTCAAATTCTGATTTTGGCTGCCTCTGAAACCATAGATATATTAGACTACCTAAGAAGTTCAAAATATATAGGCTACACTAGAAATCAGTGCTCAAAACAAAACTAAATTCACTTTAAAGAAAGACTTTTATTCAAAACAATACTCAATGAAGTGGTCATGCCTGACCCAACCCCATGTCTCCAGACATATGCGCATCTTATGTATAGCCTATCTAACTTATGCTGCTCACTATTCATAATCAACATATGAAAAAATATATATTGAAGGCTAATTTTAAAACATAGCCTAATTAAATTTGCAACTTTTTCTTTAACCCATAGCCGATGAAGGCGCTGGTGCATTCTGATGGACATTTTCCTTTATGAAAATGGATATAACTCGCAATACTACTACATTTTTAGCCATACAGATAAGTGCTAAACATATTTATAAACTATAAACGATCTACTTTTGTGTAGGTTACACTCACAAAGGTCTTTGATTCAGGGAACAGATTATTTAGCATGCACTCACTACAAACACTGTCTTCATTTTATATATATATATATATATATATATATATATATATATATATATATATATATATATATATATATATATATATATATATATATATATATATATTTTGTTTACTAAAAGCAAAGTTTTTTAATTTTAAAAGCATTTCTTAAATTCAGTTAATATTTCTAAAAAAAGAAATTCAAAGCCAAAAAAACGAAATGTTAAAACAAAAAATGAATGCTTGCATTTGCATTTAAATTAATGCTTGCATAAAACGCCTATATGTCTCCTTCCATTAAAAACAATGGCTGGGATATACATAAGTCTAGACTTATGCTGCATACTTTTTGGAATGACTTATCATGAGAGGAAAAAAAAAATTTTAGTCGCATAAAAGCGGTTAATGAAAACGTGTCATTTGGCAATAGATTTTTTATTGACATTTAGTAGCCTAAATATCACAACGATTTTGAGCAAATCTGTAATGGAAATTTGACCCATACATAGAACATAATTTAAGGGTAAAAATGTGCGCACTGCGCAGTTGAGTTACATTTTAACTTCTTGAACCCAATGCTGTTGAACTTAATATACACATTTTTTTATTTTATTTTAAAATATCCACATTAACAACTAATTGTTCGTCAATATAGACCCCCTTTAATGTAACTACCCCTGGGCCTTACACATCACATTCGCACATGGCCTCCCATCCCCCTTGCGACAGGCCAGCATATGGGTGTGTGTGTGTGTGTGTGTGTGTGTGTGTGTTACTGCAAAATGTCCCTCTAGTTTATTTTACTAGATACAGTAAATGTGGATCCACTGATCATTGTGGGTAACTAGTGTCTCAACAAGTAGCAAAAGCTGTTTAACTACATTTCTCATCAGAGTGCTATTTTTGTAATCATGTAGCTTCTCAGTAGCAAAGATGTTTTATTTATTTTATTGATTAGTGCAGCTGTTTCACATTATAATTTAATGCTGTGCCTCATTTCTTTGTTTGCTAAATAATATATTAAAACTAATTAGAATGCACAGAACCAGCTGACAATTTTTAATATTTACTCTTTATGAAACAATTATGATCTAGCTTCAATGTAACAAGATATTTCACCATAGCTTGTGGTGCAACTAATGCTTTCTCCAAAGGCTAATGTTCACCGTAGTGTAGTTTTTTCTGGCAAGTTGGTGGTTAAGATTGCTGTGTTGTTTCAAAATACAGCAGAACTATAAAACAGCTCAAAATTAAAACCTATTTTATGTATACATTTAATTAAACACTTCTAGATGAAACAAAATATTCAATGAAGGAAAAAATCTCTACGTGGAAGTGATTTAATTCTCCACACCAGAACAAAACAGGGCTAAATGAGAACCGGCCAATTAGAATCTAAATAGTTTGCTATTGGAATAAGCATCTGTTTGCATTATCCAACAGTCTGCATGGCCTACATGACATCTGTAGAAACAGAAAGTAGTAGGGCTGGGATAAACGATTATTTTTTAAACGATTAATCTAGCGATTATTTTTTCGATGCATCGATTAATCTAACGATTAATTTTTCCTGACCGATTCGGTTACGATTCGATTCGATTACCGATTATCTACCCATTAATTGCCTAATAGTAATTTATACATGTTGATTTAATTATCTGAATGAAAAAACGAATTCCTTAACATTGCAATATATGTTTATTGCTCTTAAAATTCCAAAGTAAGACTATACAAGAGCAATGCATTCAATAAAACCTTGAAAACATAAAGTAGGCTACACACACACACACACACACACACACACACACACACACACACACACACACACACACACACACACACACATAAATAAGTATTAACCTACAACAAAGAAACATATTATACGATTTTTCTATGTATGCAACTCAGCCTACAGGCTATGCCCATCGATTAAATATCAACAAGTTGGTTAATCAAATCCGGGGACACACTGCAAGCGTGAGCGTCTCGGCTGCGTGGCGTGTCCGTTTTTGTTTCGGCTCCCATGTTAACAGGTTCTGCACACTGACTGTGACGCGCGGAAAACGCGTGCATGCTAGAAATAGAAGAGCGCCTATTTTTCACGTGTTGGGAGCGTCTCCAGGCAAAATAGAATAGGAAAAGATGTTTATATATCATTTTGACACGAATACATATTATTAAATTACATTTTCATGTTTGAAAGTCTGTAGGTTTACATAAATGCAGATATAGGCCTAATTGTAATAATAAAAAACGTCAATTATCGATTTTGAAATATTGCAACTGTCAATACAGAACGAAATATTATATAGCCTATTTTGCCGTCAATACCATAGATATGTGGCTACTCCCGACGTTTTCTTTGCTGTATCAGTAGGCTATTTATGTTTAACATTAGGAATAGGGCTTCCCTCCGCATCAATAGCAGCAGCAGCGCCGCGTCAGACACGCTTCTAGTGTGCAAAGGCAGAGAAAACGCCACGCAGCCCCGTGGCTGACACGCAACAGAAACACCACGCGCATCCGCGGCATGACAGTGAAAAAAGTTACATGTAGTGTGCATTACGGGCGCCAATACTCCGTTTAAAACCGGAATAGTCCTGGGATGAAACTGCTCACTTAGAGGATGGATACCCTCGGTCACATCAGCGCGATTAGACATTGAACATTTTAAATTTAAAACAGCTTATTAGGTAACGGAGCCAATGTGTCCGATGCTTTCACTTGATGCACACGTTTGTTTTTGTGATTAAAATACATAAAATATTACCAAAACATCTGTCTTCCTGTGTGCAGAAATTTAGCCGTGACAACAAAACGCGTGCGCGCATGCCTGTGATGCTCCGTGCGCACCGCGCGCCAACCCCATATACTGTGGCCAACCCGCAAGCCTTGCACTTCTGAAAGTCTGAGGAGCCACTCGTGTTGCTACCATAGATATACATAATAAATAATATACTTAATTACATAATATACTTTATTATGTACATCTATGGTTGCTACTACTCTCCGGCGCCGCCATCTTTATTTTGAGTCTGACGAATCGACGCGCATATTTTGCGTCGACGTAATGTAATGTGATGGAGGGATGTTAATAAATACACTGTAAAAAGTGAACCTGGGTGAAAGTTGGATTACTATTTACTTGGTATTTCTGCTTTCCCAATTGTAATGGATTATTGTACACTTTTTTCAACTTAAACGCATAGAAATTCAGATAGATTCAAAATCTCACTTTCACCCAAAGTATGATTTCCCTTTAAGGACACCCGCGTCAGACGTTTTTTTTCTGACGTCTTGACGCAGGAGCCTGTCTGAAAATGTTCTGCTCAACCGCCATTTTCTTTTTCTCTCGGGACCTGCTCGGGACTCGGATTAAAAAGGTAGGTTGGAAGTTTGTTTTAATTACTATACTCGAAAATGTACCTTGTGGACATGTGTTTTAGTTGTTTATGAGTTAAGTGATGTTGTCTGTGAACATAAATTCTAATGAAATCTAAATTAACCAAACTTTTGAACGTGCGCTTGCGTTTCTGAATATGTTCTATGTATACAAAATGTTGTATTTAACTTAAGTTACTCATTTGACTTAGCTCAGCACTACTTAAAGATTTTGGGCCCTATCTTGCACACAGCGCAATTGACTTTGTACACCGCCGCATGTGTCATTCCTATTTTGCACCCGCGCAAAGCGCGCTTTTCCCTCCACAGAAGCACGCTGCTAAACTAGTGAATGAACTTGCGCTCCCTGGGCGGTTCAGCGCAAAAAAAGGAGGCGTGTTCCGGCGCAAACAATCCCTGGTGCTATTTTGCTGTTCCATTAAAAAACTGCGCCACTGACCAGAAAAAACCTCGTCTAAAGTCAGTGGCGCGTGCATACACTTTGCTCATGAAATCTACACAGATGCAACAGTTGTTTTTGCAAATCATAAATTGTTACACTAAAAACATATTAACACATGAGATGACGGAAATCTTTGTGGTGTGCCACGAAGATGTGAAAAAATAGGCATAAATCTAGCTTACAAATTATTCAGGCTGTGAACCGCTCCTGGCGTGCGCCTGGTAAATACGACATAATAATAGCAATCCATAATGGAACTTGCGCACCTGCTTTTAAAGGGAATGTTGGATGACGCTCTGATTGGTTTATTCACGTTACGCCCAAACCACACCTATGAATAATGAAGCTACTTCAGACCAACCCATTTTAGATTTGCGCCGGGCGCAAGAGCCATTTATCCCGCCGGGAAAATAGCAACAGCGCCGAGACCCGCCCACAAAGTTACTTGCGCTTTGCGCTTTGACACTTGCGTTTCAGATCGTTAAAATAGGGCCCATTGACATGTTAGAGTGATAAAGAAACATGCATGACTGAGAAAATAAAACAAGGGAAGTGCTTGGCGTTTAAAACGGTTAAGCACAATAAGCTGCAAGAGAGAGCTCAATGCTGTAAACAAATATGAACACAATTGTCAAAATTGTTATGCCCGTGTCATTTACTAGCTTTAAATAGTATAATGTCATAAATATAGGCTTTATATCGGTGACCAACAAAGTGCAACAAAGTCACTACTACTAGACACTTTGGTGGGTTGAATTTTAAATACATTTTTTTTAACTGTAATCTTTTAAAAATGCATCTGAAATAAACTAAGTGCAATGCAGTGTTGTCAAAAATATAGATTTTTGATACATATTGATACTGAAATATTTGAAATGCGTCCAATACTCAAAATGGACGCTAAATACTAATACTAAAATACTAAATTCAATTTGATTAAAATTATTTAAAAATGAATATTTATTTTATCAAGTCGTTTATTCTGTTATTTATTTTCCTATTATCACACTTATTTATCTATTTATCTGTTTATTCCTTTTCATATGTGTATATTTATTTATTTATTTATTTATTTATTTATTTATTTATTCATTTAGTTACTTAATTTCTGCAGATTTGGTCCTCCATAGTAGTGAGCATAACAATTGGAAAAAAGTGAAAATATACTGGATCTGTGCATTCTGTCTTAAAGTGACAGCAGCCTAATATAGCAACTGCTGTCCATATCTTTAATGTAAATGTTAAATCAAACAACAAAAGAAAGAAAGAGAAAATCACTCACTGCCCTTCAATTAGTTTTTTTCATGTAAATTATACAGTGTTTTATTTTTTTTACCAGCGTTTTAGTTTTTCAACCTGAAAAACCTACGGCACTTTATTTAATTTATACTTTTTTATCAAGTCAATACACTTGAAATTAAAGTTCATGCACAATTTTTTCTTGATTTCCTCTGAAAAATGTGTACTGATAAATCGTGCACAATAAGACCTGGAACATGTATTATGAAAGTAAATAGACCCTTTTACAGCCCACGTGATCAAAGAGTTGCGCGCGCATTTTGGCAACGGAAGTGGTGTTGTTCCCTAGTGGTTCTAACGTGTTAGCAACTCCGAAAGTTTATCAAAACGGTTTCCCAGCATCAAAATGTCTGGCTGTTGCGTTTTCGGTTGCACTAATCGCTATTCCACCAATGGGCTTAAGTTTTAAAGGATTCCGACAGGATCACGGCCGTTTCAAAAGAACCGGCGGGACCTGTGGCTGCAGGCGATTAAATGCATTGATTGGAACGAGGACATAAAAATGCTCGCATAAAAAAAAATCATTTGTAAAACATTTACTGCACTTGAAAGTTAATTATTTATAATAAACCTCCCAACATTGGCTGCCACTGGTGTGTATTGTACCCCCCATCCACAGATTATCATATCAATAATCACAGTACTTATCAATTTCATTTGTAATGATTTTATTAATAGTTTAATTGCAAAATAACCATCTGACAAATGTATGCAAGCAACATAGTTGCGATTAAAGTACTATAGCATTACAAAATTAAACTTTAAACAAGTGTGTCTACACATACGAATCAATAACAACATAAAATGTAAGGAAAAGGATAAATGTATGTCTGTGTGAAGAATAAGAATAAATGTAGAAAATTGTATTGGACATTCTGTACATGCCCACAGACAGCGTATTCATAAGCATCCAGTGATTTATATGCTTGTCTCGGGTGGACACGCTCGGTTTCTCAACTAAATACGTATATATCCGACCACTAAGTTATATCTGGCCATCTTCTAACGTCTTCTATCCACTCCACTATAGTACACGGATCTGGTAGCCGAATACCATTTGATAAAGTCAACTTTTTAAAATAACTTACTAGGTTTGTGTTGCTTAATCCGCTCACGTAGCTTGACATGCTGCGGATTCTCGCCACAGGTTGTTGCCAAAATGCGCGCGCATACGTTGCTACGTCATCATTGTATACAAACAGTAAAAGGGTCTATAGCTTCAATTTTCTGACAGACAAAAAGCCAGACAAAAACATGTTTTTAAATTAGTTTGAATGGTAGATAGAACTGCAGAGTTCGAAGATTTAAGCTTGTGGGCTAAGACTTGTTTAAAAGGATGACAGATTGCATGATGGGCCGGTGGGAGGATTACCGAACAAAAGAATAACAGCACTATTCCTTAATAGCTTCCTTGAATGTGCTGCCTCGGTCTTCTTATTTGTTAGACAACCTTCATAAAGCCTCTATATGCATCTCAAATTAAACAGTGAATAAATGGAGACGAAGGAATTTGTTTGATATAAAGGAACTAATCTCAAATTTAAGCCAACGGCCTTTGGCTTAAAAGAATAGCCAAAGAAGCCTATGCGCATACAATGAAGAGGGAAATATGGCTAATGTTCAGAATCTAATCTTGATCAAAGAATGAACTCAAAAACATTTCCCTTTCATCCTTCCATGGATAATTAGGATTTAATGCTGCTGAACTGCACTGGCCAGTTCTCCCTTCCCCCGCGTGACAGTTTCAATACCTGACTAATTGAAAAGGCATGTCAAATTCATATCCATCTACAGAACAAGGGGTTGCATTCAAAAGCTTCAGTCATATCGCTGCGATGAGATACAATCTCAACACCAGTCATTATAGCAATATTGAGGATTAAATATAATTTAAGCTATATTGAAGGCATATGCTGCCCATTAATACAGAAAATAAATGTTGGATTGCTCTGTTCCTCAGTTTGTAATGAAGATCAGATAATGCACATTTCAATTTTGGAGATCTAGGTGTGAAGCGTGTATTTTTATTGTTCAGTAAAAGGTTTTTGTTTGAGCTGACAAGTTGTCCACTGTTTAAGCTGATGAACCAATTTGGGTCAGAAGTTTGTGGCAGGATTATCTGCTGAAATACGGCAAATAGTGACAGTGTTGTGGAAACTTAATTGTTTGTGGTGGAAACAGTCATTAGGGGCCAAGCACAGTAGGCAGCTCTTAAAATCATTGGCGTCCTTTCTATTCTTCTTCTTCTTTTCCGCTCTGGAAGTCTATGGCAGCCCATGCTTGTGGGAAATTTGGCACACATATAGAGGACAGTCTAAAAAAAGTCACTATAGCAAATGTGGAGTCTCTAACTCAACCCCTCTAGCACCACCAACAGTCCAAAGTTTCACTCGTTTATGCTAAAATAATTTTTTCCACAGTAATTCGACTGCACCCGATTGCGCCATTTTTTATTTTATTTTTAACTCCTCCTATAGCGCCGTTACTTTTCACGAACCAGATCATCTTCAGACCATGCTGACAAAAAGTTGATTAGTCAAACCAAATTAATGTGAAACTACATCTCCTCAACTTTGGCGAAGTCTGACCAAACTTGGTGTGTGTTATGACAACCATGACTTGAGGTTACCTGCACAGTTCAGGAGAAAAATGTTCTTTTGCAGCATGCTGAGTCAAACAATATCCAATTTTCCCATATCGGCCATTGTGGATGTCAGTAATTTTGAATTTTGGCATAAAATGCTATATTTTATGAACGCATTGGCGTATCGTTACGAAGCTAGGTATGTGTCTTTGGCTGTGCCCTAACAGTACTCAATAAAGTTTTGGGGCAGCGCCACCTTGTGGTCAAAAGTTATAATGAAATTTCCAAAAATGCTAATAACTTCTGATTAAATAGGCCTAATAGATAGATACCATTTACCAGCCAAACTTCTTGTCCACCATTTTGATTTTCTTTAAAAACATACTTTTTCGAACAACTGCAAGACCGTTTGTCCAATTTGCACCACAATTGAATCGTATCATCTTCATACTGTTCCAACAAAAAGTTATGGATTTCCTGTCGACAGATGAAACTTATATGTTTTCTTACAGCGGAGCAACCAATTTGACACAGTGATGCTAAAATGGCTCTGAGGCTGTATCTCTGCAATGCTTTGGCATATTGACACTAAACTTTGCATGTGTCATTATCACCTTACTCTGACCATATCACTTCACAGTGCCACCTCTTGTTCAAAAGTGATAAACCATTAAATCGTATTACTAGTGATTTTATTGATGTTTTCGCCTTAAATCCTCTTAAAATGTCTTTAATTGCTAGTTGTTGCAGTTGGTCTGATGCTCCTAGCCTTGTTGGCATGACGTATCGTCTTCTTTGTGGTTGGCCCCCAATAATTGCTGCTTGCAGCTATATTAATATTTACAATTACAACATGACCCAACAGTTACAGTAACCCAAAAATGACAATTCTGTTCACCATCCTATGGGAGTCTGAGTACTATAATCAATATTAGCATTCTGATGCTATTCGATAGCTTTGTGTCAGGAACAGACCGAAGTCGATATAATGGGTTAATCTGGTTCATGATAACAGCATGAATGATTCATTCATAATTCTGACAGATATATTTCTCTGGTTTCTCAACTCTCTGACTAGAATATCTGGATGTCGTGATAAACAGCTCACTGGATTGGAAAATTGTCAGAGAAAAATGACTTAAATTCTGGTCGGTTCATTACACAAAGCTATTGTAGCTTCAGAAGACTTGGTCATGTGAGCTACTATCATTATACTTTTATAAGGTTTTTAGTTTTTTTGCCCTTTTATAAAAGCCAGCAAGATCCAATCTCCATTAATTGCTATTACATGAAAAAGAGTACAATCTTGTAAACTTATTTTGTGTATAAGTCGCACGGTTTCGGAGTGCCACAGAGGTGAATAAACAATGACAGAATTTTCATTTTGGTAAAATGATGGTTATTTGCTCAAAATATTGTGATAGAAGCACTTTTTAAGCCTTTTTTGTTATGGATGATTGGCTGCTAAGCTTCCACTGTAAGTATTACTGCACACTCTGTTTTTACATATTGAGGAATGAGTCAATATTACCTTCTTGCGGCAACTGACAGAATGCCACGATGCTGTCGACTGAGCTCAAATTGAATTTAACCAGTCAAATTTCAAGCATGATGCGAAAGCCCTTCACCGAAGAGCATTTCGGATAGCTCACACCATGGCCGCATGTATTCAAAAACACTACGCTAGCGGAGTGCAAAATGTGTGCGCAGCCACAACTATCTGCTGACAGAGAGCCAGATAAGTGGAAAGACGTTTTTTTTCCTCTCTAGGCTGGGATTCTGCCAGTGTGTCCCAGCTATAAGCACTGTGATGAGAGATTCATATTGTCCAGTGCAGAGGAGGGCAGCAAAGGGTGAGCAGCCCTTGCCAGGGAACATTATAAGATTAGTGAACAGACAGAGCACACCATAGCTTGTAAGCCTCCCCATGTCCCCAAACAAAGACAGCCTGGCGCTTTAACTAGCCAATGGAGCAATGAATCTGAGACTGGCTGTCTGCTCACCACTGCAGAGAAACAGCCTTTCAGCTGATGTCCGCAATTAGATGACAGAGGCAGGCAATCTCCTGCACTATGGCGCAGTGGTAATAGGGCCGGCCCGCTTGGCTGCACTCAATCTCGGCCAAATAAAAAGGCTTCATTGGCACAGACGCCCTGACACAGGAGAAGCACTAAGGAAGAGGTCCTTCAAACAGTGAGGGAATAGGAGAAAAAGGCAGGCTGTCAGGATCACTGCTTTTATGCTCTATTTCAGCATTTTCAGTTGTACTTCACTAGCATAAGACCAACCCTCAATGCAACATAAAAAGCTCAGCAGCCTTTTCAAGAAACAAAACAAGAGGGGGAAAAACCCTGCAAGTCAAAGACCATCTGGGAGCTGTAGTGTGAAATAGCTGAGCAGCATTCCAGCTTCATGACGGGTAACAGTGAATAAACCATTAAAAGATGAGAAGAACAAACAGCTTTCTGAGCTCTTGCTGCTATTACACATCAATAATACTGATTAACAGACCAATTGGACAGTCCGATTAGTTGGCTGATATACTGGATGTGTTATCTCTCTATTTCATGTCAATACTGACAGCTTCTCAACTGATAGCTTTTTTTTTCCAAGTGAATTGATTTGATCAATGAATGAGTTTTTCATGACTGTTCATAACCACAGGCTGTCAAGCTCCAAAAAGAAGGGAGACCAAAATGTAGGTCATTATTCACAACTGCAACAATTATTAATTGTTTGACCTTATGAGGTTTGGTTATGAGACACTCGGAACTAGTGGTCGGCCGATATTTTTATGTATGGTTAATGCCGATATCTTATAGAGCAGGGTGGTTGACATTAAGCCGATATATACTTTATATTTATTTGAATTAATAGACTTAGTTTAGATGGCAAGTTCTTGATTCTGTAATTAGTAAACACTGTAACCAACAGGGCTAATATGGTAAGTTTGTGCGCACTGGGAATGATATTTTTTTTCAAATAAAGACAAGGTAACGCTAATTCTACTTACAGCACAGCGAAAACAAAATGGGGGGCAACTGAATATTTGCATAGTTTAAATCAAGGTTGTAAAGTTTGTAGATTGTGTGACTCCAGTGAAGATGAGTTCGCATTCACTTCACACGGACCGACCGTTGTGCGCAGAGTAACATGCGATCATGCGAGATCTGACAGCTGGATTCGACTAAAGCCCAATTTATACTTTTGCGTTGAGTGTGCGCCGTAGCTACGTCGTAGGCTGTGTGTGGCGCGCTGTGTGTACATCATTTTACATGATTTCACAAACATATTCAGTGCCATATCAAGCCACTATCTGCCGCCATCACTGCTGATACTTCGGGTGCATCTCAATCTGATCTCTAGTTCAGCATATTGACTTATGTCCTGATCAATGACCTGACTACTGAACTAGTGAGCTGATTGAGACGCATGCAATGATTGTAAACAAGCCACTTCTTCTTCGGCTTTTGCCTTAAGACTGGGGGTTTCCATCAGCATGCCTGTGGACACTGCCCACTAGCGGTCTGCATGTGTAATTGCACATTGACACAGACAGCAACGCAGAAATGAAAACCAAACGCATAACTTGCGGAGTAGAGGATACGGCGTAGGTCCAACGCAGAAGTATAAATCAGCCTTTAGTCTGCAAAGTTTGTGAAATTGAATGTGCATTTGATATGCAAACATTTGATTAAAATGATATAAATGCGGATTTGCAGACCTTAACACAGACGGTATAATAGTGTTCACCTTTCTGTTATTAATAGTATAAAAACAAACGTTATAATACTTTTTCGTATACAGTTTACTTTCTTTGTTGTTGTTTTTTTTGGGCGGGGGTGGGGGGTGGGGTGGGGGGGTAATGCTACTTCATGTCACCATCTGTTAATAGTATGGGGAACACACATTAACTATTAACTACGACTTTTTCCTCAATAAACTCCTAATTTACTGCTTATTAATAGTTAGTAAGGTAGTTTTTGTAGCATTTAAGTTTAGGTATTGGGTCGGATTAAGGGATGTAGAATAAGGTCATGAAGAATAAGGCATTAATATGTGCTTTATAAGCACTAATAAACAGCCAATATCCTAGTAATGTGCATGATAATAAGCAACAAGTTAATAGTTAATAACTGAAACTTTAAAAAAAGTGTTACGGTTGATTCTCATGCTAAACATGGCCAAAATTTTAAGAAACATATTTTAAGAAACATATTTTACACAGAGTATTTCTGTGCCAAATGCACTCCTTCGGGATTCAAAAAAGTTTCGGAAAGTTTTACGTACGTACACACACACACACACACGTACGTACACACACACACACACACACACACACACACGTACGTACACACACACGTACGTACACACACACACACACACACACGTATGTACACACACACGTACGCACACACACACACGTCAACCAGAGTGAGAGCAAGAGTGCGCCCATCAAGAGCTTCGTTCAGGTTATGGGAGTTGGCGGCGGCACTGGCGTTGAGGTTTTAAACCACAAAATCAACAATGTCACTAAAGAAGTGTGTGTTTGGAGTGAGGGAAAGATCACCTTGTTCAGCTTCCCAAATAACCCAGCGTTAAGGGAACAGTGGATGCAGTTTGTTTTTCCGGAGTTCTGCAAGTGTGTGTGTTTGTTCCCGGTCATAAGTCGAAACCACAGGTATGAATTAAACTGCATCAAATGTTTTTTTGTTGGCAATCGCCGTGTTAGTGCATATAATGTGCACAACAGCAACGTATAGTGAATCAAAAGTTATCTAGGGATAATGCCATGATGTATTGTGTGTTCGTGTGTTCGAGATTGTTTAGCTACACCCACTGCACGCCTCCACAAGCTCAGCTGTTTTCTGAAAGAATCGGTACAGTGTATCGGTCTTTAATAAATGATTCTGATATGAAGGATGCAAGACTAACATGAGACTGGCAGAAACTGTGTGTTATGACCCTTTAATAAACAATAAATGTATTTTTTGTTAGTACTTATGTGCACTTAAATACGTGAAAGCACATTGGAATTTAAGTGCCCCCAAAATCGGCGTTGTGATTCCTTCTGTTTACATACCAGTAACCAGTGTTGAGAAAGTAATTAATTACTTAGTTACTAATTACATCTTCAATAGTGCAATAAGAATACTGTACAAATTACTCTCTCCAAAAAGTATTTAATTACTTATTACCAATTACTTTTTAATTACTTTCTAAATCCTAAATCAACCTCGAGTTGTATGTATAAATACATAATATAAAACAACACAAATTACTCCTATTAACTGACCAAAGTATTACAAATGTGAAGAGGGTACATAAAAACATGCATTTTAAAGTTACACTCTAAAATATGCTGGGTTGTTTTTACCCAATGTTAGGTCAAATATGGAATAACCCAACAATTGGGTTGCTTTAACCCAGCGATTGGGTTGTTTTAACCCTGCGGTTGGGTTAAATATTTGCTTAAGACAACCCAATCGCTGGGTTAAAACAACCCAATTGTTGGGTTAGTCCATATTTGACCCAACATTGGGTTGTAGACTTGTGTAAGACTTTAAATGTTTATGTTAAGTCCACTATTGAATAATGTAGAATTATATTTAGTATTTAGTTCTGTTACATCAGAAGTAACTGTAATTAAATTACAGAAAAAATAAGAGTAATCCCTTACTTTACTTTTTCAAGGAAAAAGTAATTAAATTACAGTAACTAGTTACACCCAATACTGCCAGTAACATAGGTACCGGAGCTCCCAACCCTAGTGTAGTGGGGATAGGATATTGCACTACATTGGAGAAAAGACCTGCTGAAATCAACATGTGTTCTGAAGTTGTCATGTTTTGATAAAGACCTGCTGATTTTTATGTTTTGATGTAAATGCAGATGATTCGGCTCAAGATAGAACTCCAAATGCTGAAACCACAGCAGGCAATTCCAGATAAACAGAAACTTTTCAAATGTTATTTATATTTATGGCAGGCAGAGCTTCTCTCTCTCTCTCTCTCTCTCTCTCTCTCTCTCTCTCTCTCTCTCTCTCTCTCTCTCTCTCTCTCTCTCTCTCTCTCTCTCTCTCTCTCTCTCTCTCTCTCTCTCTCTCTCTCTCTCTCTCTCTCTCTCTCTCTCTCTCTCTCTCTCTCTCTCTCTCTCTCTCTCTCTCTCTCTCTCTCTCTCTCTCTCTCTCTCTCTCTCTCTCTCTCTCTCTCTCTCTCTCGTAGAAAAGATCTGCAGTGATTAATATTTAAACATACTCCTTCATCCACAAACACAACTGGTGTCAAGTTGGAGCGCAAATTAATTATACACCACTGTCCAACACTGCCACTAGTGTTTTTACATAATTTATGTCTCAGCCACAAGAAAATTCATGTCCAGCTATTACCGCTTCACAAACCGCCACTGTGTCAATCAAGCTGATGGTAAACGCTCACCTTAATGCATACTGAACAGGTAATGTACCTCTCAAAACTTCCAGGAGCAGCTGGGCAACGGCCCGCAGGGGGAAAAAACGTTGCTGTAATGCATTGATTGGCCTCGTTTAAAAAGAGTCACTGAATTAGGCTCCTGCTGAAAATGCATAAGCAAAATGAAACACTAGCGGGCTTCCAATGGAGCCAGAGCTGGTTCTACATTAGCATTCGACAGACCTTCAACTTACTGAAAATCATGGCTTAGCGAATGGGAAAAATGCAGTTTCACAAGATGATGATAGATTTTATGAGGTCACTTGTTTTGGTGGTATGATTAATGTAGCCCAAATGTTTTGCTCAGTTCCAGGCCCCTGAGCTTTGCCTATGACCTCACCTTCGAGAGCAAACCACAAGCAATGAGAAAACAAGGTCGCTTAAGAACCGACCAGACGCAGAATTAGACAAAACCACATTCTCGAAACGATTTCTTCAAGTGAATCATATTAAAACAGAGCTCAATAAAGCTCAAAATAAGAAAAATTAAGTAAAATTTGTGTAAAATTCTCAGCACGGTCACTATCATAAATCTACATTAAAGATAATTTTCATAGTTTTAAGAATGTCATGCATAACTCCAGTCCGTGTCGATGTAAACTAGACCCTGAAATAATACCAAAAACAGCAGTCTAGATACTTAAAATATAGAAAAATCTGTCAAGACAGCTTGACAATTTCACCCGAATTTCAATGGCAGGTCTTGTCTGGCCAACCAAACGTTATTTTCTTGATCAGGTTAACGTTCACATTTTAATATTTATTTGAAATAAAATCATAGAAATATTGTAAACATTAACAATACCCAACAAAGTTGACGGGCAATTGATATGCTCTTTGACAATTGGTAATTGGAAATAAAATATAAAAACTAATGTAGAGGATATTTAGCATACTGTGTTCAAAATATCCACCGATGAACACAATTTTTTCAGTTTTGGGATAAAACATTTTTTAGTTTTCAGCTGAGAATTTGGTTTGTAACATAGTGGACATAATTTTAAAGAAATTTCATTTAAGCTTTATCTATTTTTTCAGGTATTTAGATTGTGTAAATAAATGTAATAAAGATAATCTTGACTAACATTTTTATGAATTTAAGACTCACGTAAAAAGTGAGTTAAAAAACACTTAAAAAACACTGTTTTTTACAGTTAAAAAACTGTAATTTAAAGGATGTAAAGGGAATTTTAAGCAATCTGAAAATAGGGTGCATAAAAATTTGGTGTGTGATTATAGTATGCATTCTCTTATTGGATAAAATATGATATTTCTGAAGAAAATTGTTAGACAATTTCAAAAATCAATGCTCAATGAGTTAAGCACATTAAACAAATTAATAAAAAAAAAAAGCTTTACTTGAGTTTACTTGTGCATGTTGTTTTTAGGTTACAGCATACTGCTTGATGTATGTACTAATTGTAAGGGGTGTAACAGTACACGTATTCGTACAGAACCGTTTCGGTACAGTGCACGTGTGTACCGAACGGTACCGAAGGCAGTCTTTAACAGTAAACAGTCGGCTTATTTGACGCACTCCGAGTTCCCACACAAACATATGTCCATTTTATCACGAAATTCAAACGATGAATGCCATTTTTACTCTCTTTAATGTGGCGTGACTGATCACTGTATAGGCACATCATTTCAAGCGGCGCGTGTGCGAACGCGATCATCTCGTCATAGTCAAAGAATAAACATAAATAAATATCTTAAGGTATGTTGAAGACAAATTACAACTTACTGAAACGCATCATGTGGTGTAATCACTCAATCAGTGGCACAGACATTTGGTGGTTATCACTTCCTTGAGTACAGAGAGGATTCAGTTTGACGTTTTAACCCTTCATCTTGTGGTGTGCCAAGAGCATGGTCCATTTGGACAGTGTGGATGCAGCCCAAATTTTCTAGCCTCATGTTTGAATGTCTCTTTGGTGGTAAAATCTGTACAGTTGGAACCAAGTGCATTATCCTTCATGCCATCACAAGTATTGGAGTCAATATTGGTAAGTTTGGGCTAACTCAAAAAAGTTTAGGTAATCATTTTTTATGTCACATCAGCATAACAATCAAGTTGAGTTTGTAGTACTCATGCATGTTAAATGCCCCTAACTTGAAGTACCGAGTTAGCTAACTCATACATTTAACATGAAATATTTAGTTAATTAACTTTTTTATTTTGAGTTCTTGCAAATCAAATGTTACCCTGGACCACAAAATCATAAGGGTCATTTTTATTTATTTATTGAGATTTATACATCATCTGAAAGCTGAATAAATAAGCTCTCCATTTATGTATGGTTTATTAGGACAATATTTGGTTAAAATACAACTATTTGAAAATCTGGACTCTGAGGGTGCAAAAAAAAATCAAAATATTGAGAAAATATCCTTTAAAGCTACACTGTGTAACTTTTTTTGTTACTCTTAGCTAAAAACACTTAGTTCTTTCCAAAATATATGTGCTCATTAATGTATATTTACTTCTTTCAAGTAATAAAGTATACTCGTAAGTTTATGATATGCCATTGAAAATACATTCGGGTGAGGGGTTCGAATGCCGGTCGCCATGTTGCCCCTCCATCTTGAAAGTACAGTAGCCAAAGAGGGACATACCCGTAAATTCAAGCTTTGCCTTTCGCGTTTTAACACTCGATGGCACCATGTCGAATTTGAAGAGGGGGATTGCCATGTTAATCTTGGACTAAATCAGCCACCGTAGGAGAACAGAAACTATTATTCACTGGATGGTCAGATCCCTTTACACCGCTAGATGGGGGACAATATCACACAGTGTAGCTTTAAAGTTGTCCAAATGAAGTCCTTAGCAACGCATACTACTACTACTAATAATACATTTTTGATATACTTACGGCAGGATATTGACAAAATATCTTAATGAAATATGATCTTTACTTAATATCTTAATGACTTTTGGCATAAAAGAAAAATTGATTGAAAATTGATTGTGGGTTATTGCCACAAATATATCCGTGAGACTTATGACTGGTTTTGTGCTCCACGGTCACATATGAGTTATTTAAATTTTTAAGTTTAAAAATATTTAGCTTGCTAACTATTAATTAAAACTAATTAAAAACGAACTAAATTCAGAAATCTTGCTAATTTGCTAAAATGTTAACAATATCATGGTAACGCACTTACAAGCCCTTTCAAGTGCCATGGGCAAAGCCTACTGGGAAATTAACAATCCCAGCCCTGTTTCAGTTAAACTTCAGTTAGTCTAAATTAATGGTAATTAGTTCATACAACTCAAACCAATCAAACCGTTTACTTGAAATATGTCAGTGCTGTGAACTCAAAAGAGAGACTTTTCAATACTGTTTAATTTAAGTTTGTCCTATTCAAACCAAATAAGTATTTGAGTGTGCAAAATGGACATGCCAATCAGCTTTAAACCTAAACACTGCAAATAAATATCTTCTTTCAAGGCAAGATAGCTGCTAAACTGGGAACATAGCAAGACTCTTGAGTGGGTTTAACATCAAAACCCAATAAAATAAATCACAACTTGGTTTTCTCAAGAGCGTTATTAAAGGGTAGGTTTTCCTTCTGGATCAAAGCTCAGCAGGAGATTTAGCAGTAATGCACTTTTGGAATAAATCTTATCAGCCCCACAAAATCTCACCTTGTCTGTCAGCGTGGACCATGTCAACAAGTATTAGGCAACGAGCAACTGTTTCTTCACAGGTCCTCACCCAGAGGTCTTGACATGAAATAAGAGATACGTTTATGAGTTTGTCGGCAGGTAGACACGAATGTTTGCTTTGATTGAGGTTTTGGACACCAGCCCATCTATATCTGCTGGAAGCCGTTGCCCCACGGTGAAATTCCAGTTGCTCCCACAAAAGTCCCATAAGAGGGAGACTAACTGGCCACAAGGGCATGCCTTTCATCCAGATCCCCCCTGGATCTACTGACACCTCATTAAACAGACCTGGAGAAATGGCGGGGAAAGAGAGGGGAGGGTTCAGCCATGACACGATCAGCTGAATAGAGAAACGGAAGAAAAATTACCAGTTCTACAGGGCAGCTCATTAGGGAATCCTTTAAAGGGTTAGTTCACCCAAAAAGGAAAATTCTGTCATTAATTACTTACCCTAATGTTGTGCGACACCCGTCAGACCTCCGTTCATCTTCACACACAGATGAAGATATTAGTGTTGAAATCCGATGGCTCAGAAAGGCCTTCATTGACACCAATGTCATTTCCTCTCTCAAGACCCATAAAGGCACTAAAGACGTCGTTACAAAGCCCATCTCACTACAGTGGCTCTATAATCATTTTATGAAGTGACAAGGATAATATTTGTATGTGAAAAACAAAATAACGACTTATATAGAGTGCCGAAGTTCTGACGTCACTTTGTAGGCCAAAACGCTGAAATGAGTTAGCATTTTAGCACTTCCGGTTCCCTCGCTCAAAAGTCTATGTGTTTTTGCTAAATCGCCTGAAATAAGGTCTGTGGTTACCAAAGCCTCTAAATATTTTCACGTTTTGATCTATGACATAAAACACACTAGTTCTAACCTGCTTGTGATTTTTTTAAACTTTATTGTGTCTTAAAAACGGCGGTTGCTAACAAGTTGCTAAAAGGGACTACATCCTTTGGCCGGGACATTAGACGTCATCGTGACAAACGGGAAATCTCACCAGCCCGCGTTTCATTCACTTTTGAAATCTGTAAGTAAATGTTTAATAAAAATAAAAAACTAACCCGCGTTTCAGCCTCACGTTCTTAGAAGTTTACCTTTCAGTTAATATACATAGTTATATATTTAGTCCTTTCAAATAGTGGTGTTTCCAAATATTGTTATACACAGAAATCTGTGATATTAAGGTAACCGATTACCAGTTCTTCATTTCTGTGGAGAGACTGTAGTGTTTTGTTTTGTCCTGAGATGGAAGCACAAGTCGTCGAATGAAAGCTGCGCTGTTCTACATGTCCAGATTTATAGTGGTTCTCTCCTTGATATATGATCAACCGTCTAAGAAAAAGGACATACGATTGTAAATTGATACGGCTATAGCTTACGTCGTGAGTGCTTCTGAGGTGGTAAAAGCACCTTTTTTCTGCCGAATTAGCAAATGGTATGCAAACATACAATCAAACATAACGCAGTGAAAGATTCTTCAAAAGATTCTTTAAAGTCTATTTGGGGCACGATGATCAGGCATAATCTTAATCACAAAGACAATAATATTAAGCTTTATATAAACTAACAAAATAATAAAATAATAAATAAAACATTAACAAACGAGAAAACAAATCTCAGAGAGGCACACATTAACCCAATTAGTTTCTAACATTTTTGGAAAAAACGAATGGGCAATATTTCTCATGAAAAAGTGGATAAGTGTTCATACCATAGGGTTCATGAACAGCGCAGATCATAATGAGCGAACGTGTTTTTAAATAAAGTTTGAGGAAGCCTGATGATGACGTAGATCCGCGACTGTGTGCTGTAGTCCGTTAATAGCCTATCGTTAGCATTTTATATCTGACGGCTTTATTTAGGCTTCAAACGGTATACATGTTGGATTCACTTGTAAAGATTATCTTGATAGACAAAATGTGTAAGGGTCATAACTCTTTGTTGAACACAGATCTTATTTTTTGCGATTGTCCAAAAGTCTATGGGGAAAATGCATAGGCTTTTGATCGAGGGAACCCATGGGCCGCTAACTTCCGGGTTGGCCTACAAAGTGACGTCGTGACTTCGGCACTCTATAATGATGGGCCGATTTCAAAACAAAGTTTCAAACCATTATGAATCAGTGAATCAATTCATGATTCAGATCGGCAAAGTCAAGTGATTTCAGCAGTTTTACACACGATCCGAATCATGAATCGATTCATTGATTCACAACCGTTCGAATCTTTGTTTAGAAATCGGCTCATCACTATACAAGTCGTTATTTAGTTTTTTTGCGCACAAAAACTATTCTCGACGCTTCATAAAATGATTATAGAGCCGCTGTAGTGAGATGGGCTTTGTAACGACATCTTTAGTGCCTTTATGGGTCTTGAGAGAGGAAATGACATTGGTGTCAATGAAGGCCTTTCTGAGCCATCGGATTTCAACACTAATATCTTCATCTGTGTGTGAAGATGAACAGAGGTCTGACGGCTGTCCAAAGACCTTAGGGTAAGGAATTAATGACAGAATTTTCATTTTTGGGTTAACTAACCCTTTTAAAGAGGAAGGTGTATTTTTTGAAGAATAGTGCTTAAGAGGGTGCAAAATCCCTTCCTGTTAAAGGCGAGGCCTGACAAGAAACAGGATGAAGGATGAAAGCAGCACCGCGTCTTTGATCCATCAGGGTGGGGTTGGCTTAGAGGGACATTCGTACCCCAGAATAACACTGTTGAGTTTGTACATTCTGACCCACGACACCCTCGGCGGGTTTCTCCGCTCCACCTGTCAGGAAGACAGATGCCTACGGAGCAGCGCTGCAGTGAATGGCTGACGAGGTGAGCTTCGCACAGCCTGTGTCTTTCTCTGACTGACAGCTCCTGGCTTCTGACCGCAGGCCGGCTGGAATAAGGGAGGAGAATGTCAGACACATTAACACCACCTCAAATTCAGTAGCTGTGGCACAGGCCGACACCTGCCATTACTGAAGGGTGGGGGATTGGGCTGTAGTTCTTTAACAGACCCAGCTGAGCACCTGCTGGACGCCACACGGCCTCCATTCATGAGGGCAAGTGAAAAACGACCCCTTACTGACCATAACAATGTCTTTAAGGGCAAATCATTTACTCAAATGATACATTGATGCTGGACAAAGTTGCATTAACACTGATCTACAAACGCGATTCCAAAAAAGTTGGGACTCTGTAATGAAAAAACGAATACTGTAATTTACAAAGCTCATCAACATAACATTTTATTCACAATAGAATATAGATAACATATCAAATGTTTGTCCTGCATCAATGTATCATTTGAGTAAATGATTTGCCCTTAAAGACATTGTTATGGTCAGTGAGGGGTCGTTTTCTACTTTCCCTCATGAATGGAGGCCGTGTGGCCGTGTGGCTCAGCTGGGTTTGTTAAAGAACTACAGCCCAATCCCCCACCCAACAGTAATGGCAGGTGTCGGCCTGTGCCACAGCTACTGACGGCGAATGGCACGGTGGATTGTGTTCACCGACAATGTTTTCTGGAAGTATTCCTGAGCCCATGTTGTGATTTCCATTACAGTATCATTCCTGTATGTGATGCAGTGCCGTCTAAGGGCCTGAAGATCACGGGCATCCAGTATGGTTTTCCGGCCTTGACCCTTACGCACAGAGATTGTTCCAGATTCTCTGAATCTTTGGATGATATTATGCTCTGTAGATGATGATAACTTCAAACTCTTTGCAATGTTTCTCTGAGAAACTCCTTTCTGATATCGCTCCACTATTTTTTGCCGCAGCATTGGGGGAATTGGTGATCCTCTGCCCATCTTGACTTCTGAGAGACACTGCCACTCGGAGAGGCTCTTTTTATACCCCATCATGTTGCCAATTGACCTAATAAGTTGCAAATTGGTCCTCCAGCTGTTCCTTATATGTATGTAGGGCTGGGCAATATGGCCCAAAAAATTATCACGATATAATTTTCCATATTAGTCTATATCGATAAATATCACGATAAATGTAAAATCTTTATTTCTTTAAAGTTTAAAGACATATTTTTGCTCCTGAGTGAAAGATGTAGAAAACAGACAGTTAACTGTGGCTTTAAACTATCCTTTATTGTCAAAACATGACAAACACTTCCCAAACAGTTGAACAATTTATTAAAACTGAGGTAGATTTATTTATTAAAATCTTAACTGTGACCAGCATTTTTTTACTCTTCACTATATATCAATAATATCATTATATATACTTAATTGTGTAACTAGTAAAACACTAAAAACGCAAATGGGCAAAAAAAATGTGTTTTAAGTTAAGAAACATCCTTAACCCTTAAACTTCCATCGTGCATCTCACACACACAAACACCCACGCATGCATTTCACTAACACACACACCTCACCAACAGTGGGACGGTCGGGAGAGGAGGGAGAGAGCAAAGTTCAGTTTTTGTAGATCTCCAGTAAGGGCTGTCTAGTCTATTTTATTCATTTTACACATCGGATGAAATTATTTCTCTTTTGATACAGGCGATGCCAAGTCATTAATACATCACCAAAGACAAACAATTATGATAGCGATGTACAAGTCTGATGTTTTAGTGATTATAGTTTGGTAACGTTAGCTTATAAGTCACCCATTACAACTAACAAGGTAATAAGCCTGTGTGTGAATGTAGTTAATGTAGATTTACCACTGTGTTGGGCTCAATGTTATATCGAAGAACATTGAATAAGCAAGATAATTTAATAATTAAATTCTGCGTGGTGAACCTATGATAAGCAGTCCAGTCCACGCACGTCGCTCTGTTTTTTGTCAGATGGGATCGCCAAAATATCTCCAAACCACTGAAGTTGAGCGAACTAACTTGTCAACGATATCTGTGTCCTCTGAGCTGGTCATGAGCGCTGAGTTTTCTTTACTCTCTCACATTTTTTATCGCTCCACTTCACTCCGATCCCCCAAGCCTTTCAGACACTGACTGTAAACAACAGCACGTGCAGCACCCAGAAGCCCGGTCTGCTATACGCATGCGCAAAATTACGCATAGCGCGTAAATATTGTATCGAGAATTTATCAAACTGATGTTATTGTTTTATCGAGGAAAATGATATCGTGATAATTACCGTTATCGTTTTATCGCCCAGCCCTGTATGTACATTTAACTTTTCAGGCCTCTTATTGCTACCAGTCCCAATTTTTTGGGAATGTGTATTTCTCGTGAAATCCAAAAAGAGCCAATATTTGGAATGACATTTCAAAATGTCTCACTTTCAACATTTCATGTATTATCTATATTCTATTGTGAATAAAATATAAATTTATGAGATTTGTGTGTTATTGCATTCCTTTTTTATTCACAATTTGTACAGTGTCCCAACTTTTTTGGTATCAAGTTTGTATATTAGTGATCCAGATAGGACCAGCAGGATGTGACCAGTCACATACACAGTCTGACCTCTCCAGAACGGCAAAGCGCCAGCACAGAGAGGGAGGGGGCTTCAAAGCACCTCTCCACACAGCAGATAATGAAGGCAGCTACTGGAGAAATTGAATTCCTAACAACCACATCCTTACACACTACACTGACAGGGAAAAACAATGTCGGTGGGGGGAGGATAGGTGGAGAGAGTGAGAGAGAGAATAAGATAGCATGAAAGAGAAAAAGGGTTTTCTTGGTTTGGCTCAGATTCAGAGTCTCTCCCACTGGAGGAAGGCTTTTCAGCATATAAATATCACATTACCACACGAGGAAACACAGGCATCAGCTGGCCTTCTAACCTGCACTAACGAGGGCTGCCGCCCCCTGCCAACAGGCCACCGTCTTCTCATAAGAGGCAGCTTAACTGTTTTTGTCCTGCAACTCTGTAGACAAAGCACCTTTTCCAAATAACAACTAGGGCTAATAGATTAAAATAATCTCAATTTTCTGACTGGGATCGAAAAACAATGTCATGATTTTACGCAGTCAACACAATTAACCTCTCATTTTGAATTTGCTCAAAATGCAGTGCACGCAGTTTTAATGGATTGTGATAAAATATGACGACATAGTAAACAATTTGGCTTCTTCAGCTCAAATCACAGTTAATGCATTCCCCCAAAAAACAAAATTGGTGACGGCTCTATCAAAATGTATGTTAAAGTCTCTATGTAGTCGCAAAATACCTACAGTGATTCGTTTTTGTATTATCATTATAGATTTTAAATCTCCTAGGTTAAAAACACTAAAGACTGGCCAACTTCTATTTAAAACTTATTTGATTATTTTTGCAATAAATTGTCCAGTAAACAAAATTGAGAATGCACAATTAATCAATTTTATTGTTTTCTTTTGCAAAACTGTTTCTAAATAATCCAACATTTTATTACACAATAACTTATATAATATCACATATAATTAAAAACAAAAGGTTTATATGTTTTTATAGAGATCCCTATTAAACGATCTACAAAATATGACAAAAATGTCAGTGTCCAGGTTATTATAATTGTTACAGTGGCAATAAGAAAAATTGATGATTAAATAAAGGTTTTCAAAAACCATTGTAATTTTATTTTATAGTGTAATCAGATATTATGCCAAACATAGCATATACACTATATTGCCAAAAGTATAGGGGCCATATTAAACCCAACGGATTAAGAATGGGATTAAAGTTCATGTGCATGTAAAGGCAGGCGTCCCAACACTTTTGGCATTATTGGGGTATTATAGTATGTGTATGTGCATATATATATTCAATTTATTGGGTTATGATATAGCTAGATAATCTGCACCATAAACAGCTGATATTCAAACCTATTAAATCAATAAAGAGGCAAGCCCTTACATTTACATACACACTGAGCAAATGATGGAGTACTACAACAATACCACAGTTTCTCTATGGAGAAACAGCCTGCCCAAGCTCAGTCAATACAGATCAATGCAGCACTCAGCTACTGTAGAGGGGAAATTGGTTCTTTTTTTCCCCAGTTCATATCTGGCTGACTAAAAAAGTGCCATGTTGACAGCCAAATGGAGGCGTCTGTAATCACCCTGACATGCAAGCCTACAAAACAGCACTGGACTGACAGAGATATTAAAGGCTCTGTTCAATGTTTAGATCAATACAATCAAACTGAACAGAGTATGAGATGTAGGAATGAATGGCTACAAAGTAGAGCTCACGATTCTGGATAAATTGAGAATCACAATTCTTTTGTTTAAAATAGAGATTTCTGAATAAACAACTAAAAGAAATAGCATTTAATTAGGTTCCAACAAAATGCTAATTGCTGCAATCTATAAAAAAAATAAAATCATTGTAATTATTTACTTTTTTTTTAGATCGGGTTGAGTAAATGATTCAATGATTCAATTCAATGAAGTGAAAGACTTCATTTGCTTCATTACTGATGATTCAGTGCTTTTAAACAAATCTCTTGAAAGAATGATTCAACGACAAATAGACACTATAACAGTCGCGCGTCGCCTCCTGCTGGTGTAACAATGTAATTGATACAATCTTAATTTGAAGCGTCAATTTTTTTTGATTGCTACACTAAACATCAGTAATTATATCCCAACTATTATATCCCGCAGTACTTCTATGATGATTTGAATTATTGTAAGGCAGAAAAAATTATACAGTGGTTAAAAAGGCTGTTTGTTTTCATACCTATAAATGACAGCTGCTCTCTCTGCCAATGAATGCAGAACGGGTAGAATTGCAATAGAAGAACGTTAGTCAGACTTTTTTTGATTGATTGACTTTCACAGTTGTAACCAAACCATATTAAGAGATACAAAATATCTACTAAATGAAAGCTCAAAACTGTGGTGTGATATTCTTGGCATTGAGCAAACAAAACAAGTCTAACAAACAAAAATGGCATGTCTCTTTCTAATGTATAAAGCTACAAATGGCATGGTGGTTTGCGCGCTCTGCCACAAATATGTTTGCAGGGAAAAACAGCTAGACAATTCATTTGCCCCAGGAAAAGCATTATGAATCATGCAAAAGAAACATGCTGGAAAGAAATCTTGATGGCTGGTGAATTCCCAATTGTATTATGACCAGTATATTTGACAAAATATTAATTTCGGACTCTAACTGACTCAGATAATTATGTTTCGTTGTAAATACCATTTGAATGGTTACATTTGATGCAAAGAAAGGCTGTCTCTACTGTAAAAAAATATTTAAAAAATAAGTTCATTATTTTTCAAAATTCTAGACTCAAATAACTAAATATTTGAGTTAATACAATGAACATTTTTGAGAGTCGACAACCTTTATTCAAATATTATTACACGGCTCTGTGAAATACTTGATTCTGATTGGTCAATCGCGCATTCCAGCGGTATGATATTTCCCGATAACACCCGCTCATCCGGGTACTACGAGTTATCTTGACCGGTACTACTTCTATGCTTAACGCTGGCGCCATCTTGTGGCTGTTAAATACTTAAACAGCCATGGCTACAATGGAGGACTTCAAGGCGGGTTTCCTTTATAATCTTTTAAATATGGATATTTTTCTCACACAAACGCATCAATTCGAATCAGAAGGCTCTATTAACCCATCGGAGTCGTGTGGAGCACATTATTTGACGGACAGCTGCATTTTTTATGGACTTCAAAAACAGCTAACCTTACAACTACTGCTTGGATTAAATCGAGCCTGGACTTTTTAAATATAACTCTGATTTTATTTGTCTGACAGAAGAATGTCATATACACCTATAATGACTTGAGGGTGAGTAAATCATAGGCTTGGTTTCATTTTTGGGTGAACTAACCCTTTCAGCATTCATTTTCAACATTTAGCAGCAATAGATAAAGGCTTAAAGCAGGTTGGAACTGTTTGTCTTCGTGGAAGCTTTGCGTAAGAGCTACTAAAATATTTAATCTCAAGACAATATTTTGTGTCTAATTTATTTGAGACTAGTAGCCGTGTAATAAGCGGGATAATGTCCGCCCAGCCGGTTGTTATCGCAGAATAAACCTCTTCAGAGTGACGCTCCGCTTCGCATCGGGGTCCTGATCACTCTGTTGGGGTTTATTCTGCGATAACAACCGGCTGGGTGGACATTATCCCTTACATATTAAAAAGATTCTGTAAGCATATTGGGTAATTGTGCGTGTTTAATTTGTGATGATGCAGTGAAACATACCAAATTGTGCTATTTTCATGATTTATCACATTTTGTATGTGGTTCAGATGTAATAATATTTTGAGTTTCTATTTATTAAACCAATTTCCTTCATCATATCATCTCAAATTTTTTATTTCAATGAACTCAAAATTAAGGCAACCAGGTTACTTACTTTTTTAAGTTAAACCAACAATATTTTTTTACAGTGTAAAGGAAATCGGTGACTCAGCCACATAATTTATGTCTCAATCTCCAAAATAATGAAGGAGGGGCAAGGAGCAGATGACGGTTCCTTCCCAGTCGTTCTGAGAGTGGGGGGTCGTTGATCAATATCTCAAGGCACTCTAATACTGCAAGACTGTTATAATGCCTCCAAACAGATGGGCCATGGTGTATGTGTCTGTGAAAACCTACCCCCGTCAAAGCCCTCCTCTCTTCCTTCCCTCCCTCCGGGCTGCCCACTGCTGCTCCAAAGCCAGTCGAGCCTTTTTTCTTTGAGTGGGAGGGGAACAAACTACAGCCGGAGAGGCCACATAGCCTGCGCTAATTCTCTTTCAGAGGGGGTGGAGGAGGGCAGGATGGAGGGATCCACACTTCTCGTTCAGGCTTTTATGGGAAGCTTTATTTACGCCCAGCCTCTCTCTCTCTCTCGCCTTCGCTCCCTCAACCCCCAATCCACCCCCTCCTGCTTCCCAGACTGGATTTATGGTTGGCCTCCGAGCTGTGAGCACTCAAACAGAGGGATGAAAAGGCGCTCACACTGCCTGTACCTCAAACACAGGCTTTTATGGCACTCCACAGGATCAGCGCCGAAAAGCCAGGGAAAACAGCCACTGAGCAAACAAGACAAACACAAGAAAGAGGATCCCAGGCAGATTCCGCTTGCGCTGTTATTGCCACGGCCAGACCACAAACCCGCGGGCTGGAAAAGCAGTAAGAATTGTCCGACGACTGGGGAGAAGTTGCTCAGAGCCTTCTCTCCATAATCACCCTCTGAGTGATCTAAAGGAGAGCAATTACATTTCATCAGTGCTATTTATACATCAGCGGAAAACGAGTGTGCATAATTTAGACACCAGTGTCTGTGTCAATATCTCATTAAAGCTAATGAGACTAAGAGGGTGTGGGAACACTGGCGGTGGCAGTCACAGATGTTTGCGCTGTCAATTTCATCTCCAAATAAAACCGCAAGACAAAAGAGGGCTCTTCTACTAATGCTCGGAGATTAATGTGGTCATACAATCCAGAAGACTTGCAAACAATGAAATAGTAACCATGCACCACTATCGAATGCTGGATGCACTTATCCACAAACTCACTAGCCTTCAGTCAGGTCCACTTTTTAGTTTGTTCAATCCGCACACTTGGACAGGAAGGAGTGTCTGAAAAGCGAAGTGACTACAGTTTGCTATAGGGGTGGGCAGTGTTAATCCTATCAGCAAAATTCACTAAAATGGTGATTAATAGCCGTCTTTCCACTGTTGCTAATGAGTGCCAGGACCAGTCGCGTTTCCACTGTCACTTCCGGGGCTTGATTGGGCCTCGTCTGGGACAACGGCCAGGGGGTTTTGGGCCCGCCGAATACCTTGGACCAAAGCGGGCCAGCTCGGGCTTGAGGAGTGGTTACAAACAAAGATTTCATACCAGCTAATATCAGCATTAAAGACTATTTAGAGCATTAAATAAATTTAGCTCAAACCCCACTTTCAGACCACGGCGAGTGTTTGAAATAACTTGTGTTTGTGAGCCGATGTGGATTATTTATATGCGCTGCAAAAGACTACATGTGCTAACCATTACTATAGTTAACACGGTAAATAAGACCGCTTGAAGAAATCAGACAAATCATAGAAGCGATCACAATCGAGTATTTATTTTATCTGTCAGTATGTCTCAGTACGACTCTGATATCATTATTTAGCTCTGCATATGTCATAAAAAATGTTTCTCTGTTTCTCTGACTGAAGATATAACTCTAACTGTAACTGAAGGGAGTGTTAAAGCTCCTCAGGTTGTATTTTTTGGTTGAAAATTTGAAGACATGATCATTCTTTCTAAATTATGTAAACACTTTGACTGGGTAAACCCAGCCTGATCTGCCGGCGATTTGATTTTGCCCTTCAGTCTGAAACCTGTACATTGATTTATCCTGCTTCTGTTACACTTTTGCGGGACTCAATCACAGACTGGCTTATCCACCTGGATTGCTATTGGGGGGTTGAACACGATGACGGATAGAGAAGTGATGGATTGTTGCCCGTTGATCACGGCTCTTGTGGTCTGACTGGCTAAAGGACTATACAATTGTGTGCAGACTCATTTGAACTATGCCCGTTGATCACGCCTCTTGTGCAGTAGAAAATACAGAGCATGAAAACAAACTAGAGGTGAGCAAAGAAGCCGATCCCCTCTCTCAGCATCTACTGACCCCCATCACACTGATGCTTGGAACCAGAACAATACTGCCAAACTTATTCAATTAAACCAAATTACAGCACAAATGCAACACAATTACGTCAATCATTGGGAAACTCAAGCACAACATCAGAGCAAAATGCAATGCTATTTGGCCCTTAAGAGAGAATATGCAATAGGATATTTTGTTGATCCATGAACAACATTACTGTCTGAAAATTGTCATAACCCTGTCCCAACTCTTAAACCTATTAATAGTGTCATTGATTGTCATTGATTCATTTAAAGGAATTCAGCAATTAAAGGATTAATGGGGATTTAAGGAAATAAAGAAATATAAATTAGTAAACAGTAAAAGTTTGAATTTTGTTCTATTGTAGTTATGAAGTAAACTATTTGCAAATAATATACTTCATTTAATTTTACATTACTTTTTCTTTAGAAACATTATGTATTTGAACTAATGTTATTGTACTTTCTAGGGATGCTCATTTCGGTTAATTTTTCCGACCGACAGCCGATGCTCATTAAAGTGCACTGTGTAACTTTTTTTGTTTATTCTTAGCTAAAAACACTTAGTTCTTTCCAAAATATATGTGTTCTTTAATGTATATTTACTTATTTCAAGTAATAAAGTATTCTCGTAAGTTTATAATATGCCATTGAAAATACATTCGGGTGAGGGGTTCGAATGCTGGTCGCCATGTTGCTGGTCTTGCTTGAAAGTACAGTAGCCAAAGAGGGACATACCCGTAAATTCAAGCTTCGCCTTTCGCGTTTTAACACTCGATGGCACCGTGTCGAATGTGAAGAGGGGGATTGCTAATCTTGCTAATCTTGCCATGCTAATCTTGGACTAAATCAGAATTGAGAGGAACAGAAACTGATATTCACTGGATGGTCATATACCTTTTCACAGCTAGATGGGGGAAAATATTAGCCTGACAAGCCAGACCCACATCAAGATGTTTGGTCTGGAAACTCACCATTGGCAGCTCAATCCGAGGGGCGGGATAAACGGTTGTCTTTCAAACTCCCTCTGCACGCGATAGGATAGCGCTACACCAACCAGAGCAACGAAGGGGAAGCAGAGCTCGTTGATAACATAGACGGTTGATAGATTAAACATTCGCCGTATCCGGTCGGCTAAACTCAGAACACATCTTCCCTTTTTAAGAATGACTTCAGTGCCGTTCTTTGTTCTTTTCTCAGAGAAAAGCTTAACTCCAAGTCTTCCAGAGTCGCGGTCAAAGCTGATTCGAAAGACCGCCGTTCACCAGCTTCTGTGTTTACTAGAACGACCACACAAGCGCAACTCGGCCGTCGTCATTATGTTAAGCCCACCGACTCTATACACGATGTGATTGGCCCGACCAGAGTTTGGCGATTACAGCTCAGAAGGGTATTGAGAGTTGCTAGACGACATTCGCGGGCAGATTAGATTTGCTGCACCTAGGGTGCATCTAGATTTCTAGGCTAGTAAAATATCACAGTGTAGCTTTAATCGATTATTAACCGTTAACTGATAAGATTATAATATTGAATTGGCATTAAATAAAAATAAGTGTCTGTGACCCGTTAAAAATACTTTTTTTCAAGTGTTTATTTTACTGTGCAAACAGCAGAACATACAGAAGAGCTCAACAACCTTGCAAATAATATATTATTATTATATATAATAATACATTGGATATTGTTGGTGGTCGCTGATGTAAAATAGTTGTCAAATATTACATGTTTAGCTACTTACATCTTTCACAGTTAAAAAACTAAAGCGTCACATTGAAATTTGCACAGTTAAGCCCCGCCTTCTTTGATTTGATTGGCCATCTCACTCATTCTGACAGTGATGAGTGCTGTTAGACCACTGAGACAGACCAGCCTAAAAAAAACACTTTATTTTAAGGTTCAGTTATTAACTATTAACTAGTTGCTTATTATCATGCATATTACTAGGATATGGGCTGTTTATTAGCACTTATAAAGCACATATTAATGCCTTATTCTTCATGACCTTATTCTACATCCCTTAATCCGACCCAATACCTAAACTTAAATGCTACAAAAACTACCTTACTAACTATTAATAAGCAGTAAATTAGGAGTTAATTGAGGAAAAAGTCATATTTAATAGTGAATGTGTTCCCCGTACTAAAGTGTCACCAAAACGCTTTACAATCTTTACAAAAAACAGAGCAGTGTGTAACGGAGTACAGCAGAGCAGCTTCAAGATTATCAAATATTGGAGGTGATAATTTGGCCATTTCTAATTATTGGGATCCCCATCAGTGTCTATGGTGGTTTCGGCCCTGTGGATCCAGAAACATGTTGCACATGTATGTACACATTTGTACATAGTGACAGACAAAAACTGAGAGCCACCGTGACCAGTAACAGACTCACAATAGAGACGAGCTGACACAGAAAAACATGGCCGCCACCGCAGGAACAGAGGTCGTGTCCACACTGCGATCAAAAAAAAACCGAGACAGAGCTGCACTTTCTAACAAAATGCACAAAATACAAAGATATTCGTACCCTGCTTTATCAAGTGCATACACTACATATTTGGAACACAATCAAACAATGAAAAACTGCCCTTCCTGTTAGAAGAACACAAGGACTGCTGTGTGTTGGCAGCACAATATGGGTCCGCCTGCCAAAATATAAGAGACAATGAATGATCTGGCATGACTTAATGTTTCCCTTATGTGTAGCTAAACTGCATAACATATATTATTTTGTTATTTAATTTTGTTAATATTTAATTTTACTTCATTTTACATTACTTTTTCTTCATAAATATTATATATTTGCACTAATGTTATTGTACTTTATAGAGATGCTCATTTCAGTTAATTTTCCCATAAGTTTAGCATTTAGGTTTAGGTATTGGGTCGGATTAAGGGATGTAGAATAAGGTCATGCAGAATAAGGCATTAATATGTGCTTAATAAGTACTAATAAACAGACAATATCCTAGTAATATGCATGATAATAAGCAACTAGTTAATAGTTAAAGGTGGGGTAAGTGTTATTTTAAAACCGTTTTAGAAAAAGGACTCGGGCCGAGTGGAATAACAAACTGGTAGCCAATCAGCAGTAAGGGGCGTGTCTACTATTGATGTTCAGAAGAGAGACTCAGTCAGTGCACGTCATTATTTAAAAAAAACATGCGAGTCACACATAACAAACATTAGCTAAGAATTAATATATGCTGGCTATTGCTCAAATATGTTTGCGTGTCATGTTCGCTTGTTTGTCCATTTGCGATTGTATTGTCACTCACTTCAGCGATGATAAAGATCATACATTTCCACACCGTATGTATCATCTAAATCTCCTCACTGTTTCAAGCGTCAGCTCACAAGATGTGTCCGACAAGTGAGATACTTCTAATATATGTTTGTTTCCTCTTTTCATGATCTATATAACCCTTATCCGGTCATAATTGTAATATGTCGTTAGCTGGACTATCGAATTTATGTACTATCGAGTTGTTCATGAGAACGGTTTGTGATTTTGTGATCGCTATAACTCGAATCTTGCCATAATTGTAATATGTCATCAGCTGGACTGTCGGCTCGTGTTCTATAGAGTTGAGAGCGGTTTGTGTTTTTGTGATGGAAGGGGTGACTTTTTCATTGAATATTCGACCTGTATTAGTTACACACTGATTCTGCCGTAGTTGTTGTCTGGGTTCACGCATGTGTGGGGCGGAGCCATCACAATAGGACTGAGACCCTTTTGGGGGTAGGGGCGTGTTTGTTTTGGTGATTTGAAATATCAACAACGGTTACCAGAAAGCACTTACCCCACCTTTAATAACCGAACCTTAAAATAAAGTGTTACCAAAGTAACTAAGTAACGTAATTAGTAACTTTTTAAGGGAGTAACGCATAATTGTAATACATTATTTTCAAAGAAAACTTTCCCCAACACTGCCAACCACTATAAAAACACAGGGGGTAAAGAGAAAAGCCACATGATGAATCATAATTCATCACAAGTAGCTTTTCCACAAGCTGATTGAATACTAACATATAGAAAGTGCATGCAGTGTCATGCACTTAATACAAAACACCATCATGGTAACACACAACACTAAAATAACGCAATTAACATTAAATTTACCAATGTAACATTACCAGCAGCCATTCAGAACGTTTGGTCAAACGATTCTCCTTGTATCAAGGGTTTTAAACCCAGAATAAGGATCCACAGTCTGACCATCAGACTATCTTTATGACAGAAGCCTTCACCTCTCTGCAAATTCGTTCAGTGCATGGTTTGTCAAGAGGTGTCTGGTTTTTTGAAAAGCACTCGGGTAGATAGATTCTCTCAGGTTAAAGCAGACAGAGTGGCTGAGGCACACCGACATTTACACTGGATGAAAGAGAAAAGATTAGAGCCCTCTGAGCTGCAATAGACTTCATTGATTTATAATTAATCAAGGACAGAGCCGGGTTGCGATATTGCACCTGGACATAATCCTTTTAAATCCTCTGCTTGACATCACAGAAACTAGGAAAATAGATGCTCGCTTCAAACATACGGCTATCAATAGTAGAAGTGTGCAATGTGAAAGTAAATGCATGACATGAATTAGTATGAAAGGATTGTGAGGCTTCAGTGTTGTGGCAGTCAAAATGGCAGTAGTGGGACTGTGAGGTTGAGGAGCTGATGCATTGCGCCCTCTGCAGGCTGTACTGAGAATAAAACACTTACAAAAATAAAGGCTACATTTAGGCTTTTATTACATGTCTGTTACCTCTGAGGCAATCCGTATGCATGCACAGTACTAAAAATTAATCAAATAAAATGCATCATTAAAATAAATAAAATGTATAATTATATAATAATCTCTGTTTCTATTATTTATACTTTATGCTCTTCCAACTACTGCTGTAAACTATACAGAGATCCATCTCATTTGGTACATTACTATAATATTAGAGGTTCAAATTAACAACAGAGCCCAAACTATTATATTCAACAGCTAGTTATTTTCAGTTATAAAAATTACACTCAAATACTGAAACGTCTGTATGCAACACTTGTCTTCTTGATAAATGTATTCTAACTAACAGTAAATAAGCTCATCTTAAGTATTTTTATAGCTAAATAACGAACTGTGAACATCAATGGATAACTTTCCTGAGATAAATGCAACGTTAGGTCAGATATTGTCTTTTTTATTATTATTATTGAGACATGGGACATGATACATTTCAGTAAATGTAGTTTATCTTTCGACATAGCTTTTGATGTTCATGTTTTTTTTGTGTGCTATAACTTGCATTAAAATAAAGAAAAGACTGACGTGCTACACATCTAAGAGCATTAAAAATCAATTTAGTTATAATTTGATGATAAAATGGACAGAATTTGAATGCTGAGACTTTGTCTCTCATCACAAGTAACAAAACACGAAGCTCTGTGATTACTACCAATAATGTCTGGTGCAGGGAAAAACCGCAGACCTGGCAACCCTGGCTTGAACTACGGGTGATTCATAGTCAAACACAGCAGGGCCTAAATTGACCATATGCTAACTAGTCGAACTTTGACCCCTTCATTTTTCTAGGCTGTGAAGTGAGCTAAACGGCCCTTTTTAGTATAAGTCATTTGATATGTCCTACCTAAAGTCCTGTTTCAAGGGGTGAAATTTAGGGGTAAAGCACAGAACAGAATGTAAAAGTGCCTATTTAAGTGAGTTTGTCATTGTGCTGTATTGTTGTTGTGTTTTTCATTAAGAATAATCCAGTTGTTAAGGCTGACGTCACACGGCAGCGCTTCCGGGTCCAAACGCTCTCTCTCATACCACAAGAAAAACTACAAACGGTGCTAATATACACACACAATGTGGTGAAACACTACAAAAAAAAGTTATAATCATAACCTTTTTCTTCATACCAAAATTCCAGATGGCCATACAGCGATTCATCTTTTTTAAATCGTTAAAATATTAATGTATGTGATGCTGTGAGCACAAAGACTGTTGTGTAGACTGTAAGTATTTAAAATGTTTAACTGTTTTAAATGTTTGATGTTTAATATGAATAAATAGCACTTATAAACGGGCGTCGATGGCATTCTCAAGTGCAACGAATTGAGGCTTGGACACAGAAACTTAACAAGCGGATAGGCTAATGAACCCAAAATTTCAAGCAACCCACCCCTGAATTGGCGCTAATTCTAAACCGAAAGTAAAATGTGCAGACTCGGTGCACAAGCACAGTAATGTGACAGTGAGAGGAAATTTTCTTACCTTCACATCCCTAACGGGTAAGGCCCTTTCACACTGGACGCGATTTTAACGCGCGAATAATGTGTGTAATGAGTGCTTCCACACCAAACATGAACGTGCTGCGTCAAAAAAAAGTGCCATTTATTTTTTCCGTTTCGATGTCGACTTTTTTTTTACTCTAGCGGCGACAGAAACGGCTTCAACCAAACACATACAAGGAAACAAAGGTGACGAAATGTCCTTTGTTTTATTTTTATTTTTTCAAAACCATCTTTTCGGTCTATTAAATAAAATGAAAAGCTCGTCTTCACCGAATGGAGAAGTGTCCGTGTTTTCTCAGCTATCGCCGCAAATGTTTTGGAATGCTGGAGCTCTGAAACTTTGCAAATTCGTGTTGCGGCTGATGTGTATGGTTTTGAAGCGAAATATTTGCATGCAAATTCGCTTATTCGCTCCGCTTTTTCGTTACGTGTCAGGTGTGAAAGGGCCTTTAAAGGTCCACTGAAATCAAAATTTAAGTTTTTTAGCTTTTAGTATGACTGTGTTAGCCTTAAAGTTATGAATAAGCTGGTATGTTCCAAAACTAGGTAACACTTTATTTTGATAGTCCACTTTAGACAATCTACTAACTATAAGTAACTTTGCATCTACGTGTCAACTAACGGTCATTAGAGTATTTGTAGACTGTCTGATTAATATTTACTAAAACTTTATTTTGTCGGCCCCCCAACAGACATTCTACTGACTATAAGTAAATTGGCAACTACAATTCAACTTATTCTGCTAACCCGAACACCTAACCATAACCTACCAGTCTACTGACAGTCTACAAATACTCTAATGACAGTTAGTTGACATGTAGTTGCAATGTTACTTATAGTTAGTAGAATGTCTAAAGTGGACTATCAAAATAAAGTGTAACCCAAAACTATGACAAAATTTGCATTTAGGACATAAGCATTCAAAATGTACAGTCTCCCACTTCCGTTAAAACGAATCTCAGATTTTGGTGACATCATCGAAGACTTCACTTTCTTGTCAAATCTTCTGTCCAATCAAAATAATCTCTAGAATCTAAAGCCCGCCCCCTTCACTGCCGAAGCTAAGGCTGAAATCGATCATGAGTTGTTAACACACATTTACTTATTTCTACATGGTGAAAGGCACAGCACACTATATATGTGATAGGAAACCATTCAGTGTAAATATGCTTTCATTTGAGGCGAATAAAGTCTGTTTTCACGTTAGTTTCACGCACCGCAGCAGTGCACACACCCCAACGGCTCTGGTCTAAATTTAGACTACAGACACGAGAGCGCAGTGCGGATCATATATGAGCGAGTCGGCGCAGACAACAAACATATCGACCCATTTGAATTCTGCACAGAATGCTGCATTTCAAAGCGACATGGAAGAGATTATGAGGAAACTGGCTTTACCAAACACAGAAAAGTCCACTCTTGCGCTCTAGTCAAACTGTATATTAAAGAAAAGCTTTTGGCTGTTTCAAAAAAGGGGTGGAGCTGCTAACAGCTGAAGCCGTTTCAGGGGAAATTACGTCAACCCATTGAATAATGTGGCGAGTTTCAAGGCACTTCAGTGGGCCTTTAAAAGGCTAATACATTTTGTATCACTTTTACATGAACTTGAAACACAAAAGTGTATACAAGTACGCTAAATAAGATATTCATTGTACAGTCAGCTTAGGCCCTGTCCACACGAAGCCAGCACTTTCCCAATCCGATCTTCTTTTTTTTTTCCTCGTTTCAAGAAATATCTGCGTCCACACGAGATTACCTAAACTAACTAAAACGATGTAGTTTGCATGCCAGGCCAGTGTGTGGCGCTGTAATTCTGCCACAGAAATACACTAAAAATGGAGAAGTAGTTGTGGCTAGAAGGGGTATAGCAGTGGTCGGCGGTGAGGCGAATAAAATAACAATAAATACCTTTGTTACTTAACAGATGTGTTTTATTAATGCCTACACCTACTATTAATGCCATAATGCAGATACGTTAATTACATGATGCGATATTGATGTGCGCATGCCCAGTGCCCGTAGTTGTATCCCTTAACTCTTTCACCGTGCTGGACGTAGTGAGATGACATCACCGTTTCAGAAAATATACGGATTCGCTGTACACATGAAGACGGAAGATGCTCGTTTTCAGATTTATCCGCTTTGGGACCCGGTTTCGAAAAATATCGGATGCATGCTTCTAAAACGCCGGATCCGTGTGGACGAAACGCTGATACGGTACAAAATGTATACGTATACAGCTAAACGCGTCTCCGTGTGGACGGGGCCTAAATCGATTAGCAGAATTTTGGGAGACAGATGAGTGACAGCTTAGGAATTATAAAAGGGAGCGCGATAATGCACGCTTTCTAGGTGAATCCATTGAGAATAAGTTTTTAATCAAGGTATATGGTATCATCATTATCACGATATTGCTCCTTGCTCTCCCTCAAAGCAAGGAGATTCTGCTTTTAGCTATCATCCCAGCCGCAGCTGTAAGCAGCTTCCTGAACAGATTCGACTCAAAGCACATCTGTTTAGCTGAGCATTTACTGAATGAGCTCTGTGCCACTGATTGCACCATCTGTTTATTCTTTTTATAATTGTTTTAGTTTACCTTTGTTCTTATCTTTGGTTATTGTTATTTTATATGTTCATTTGAGTTAAATATGATGAGTGAAATCTGGGTTTGAGAAAATAGCAAGTTTGACAAAAAGGTTTGGGTATGTGTTAATCTGTAGAAAGGTATGATGAGTGATAATGGGTTTGACAAGAAGGTTCCTGAGTAAAAATCAGGGAATAGTGATTAAAATGGATGTTATGAACGTGTTTGAGAAAGAAATGAATGAGAGATGCTCTAGAATTTCTATGTAAAGCAGTTTAAATTGCCATTGGGTATGAAATGTGCTATACAAATAAACTTGCCTTGCCTTGCAAAACGTTGCAAAAAAAGCGTTAAACTATAACAAGTTGAATAAATTTCTTATAACAAAAATAACTGAATATTTAAATACTATAAAGCAATACACAAAAATGTTTAAAGAAACAAATATTTAAACCAGATTAAAGAGCAAAAGAACAATTGGTAACACTTTACAATAAGGCCTCACATGCATTAACATTAACAAAACACGAATAGCTACGTTTGTATAGAAGTTATTCTGATTTTATAACATTAGTTAAAAAATCAACTGTTAGTGTTAGCTCAGGTCCATTAAACAATACAGTTACAACTTTTGATTTTAATAATGTGTCATTAAATGTTGAAATTTACATTTAACTTAAGATTATTAAATGCTTTAGAAGTATTTTTCATTGTCAGATTGTTAATGAATAAACTTATGTTAAATAATTGAGCCTTATTGTAAAGCGTGTGACTGAAGAACAAAGAATCAGAACATATTCAAACAATATCCAGGGCATGTAATTTAAACCAGATCAAAAAATAAAATATTTAAGTTTGAAAATAAATAGCCTTTGGTCTTTAAAGGGTTAGTTCACCCAAAAAGGAAAAATCAGTCATTAACTCCTCTCCCTAATGTCGTTCCACACCCGTAAGACCTCCGTTCATCTTCACACACAGTTTAAGATATTTTATATGTATTCCGCGAGCTTACTGTTCCTCCATTAAAAATGTATGTACGGTATACTGTCCCTTTCCAGAAAGGGAATAAAAACATCATCAAAGTAGTCCATATGTGACATCTGTGGGTTAGATAGAATCTCTTGAAGCATCGGAAATACATTTGGGTCCAAAAATAACAAAAACTACGACTTTATTCAGCATTGTCTTGTCCTTCCATTTCTGCTGTTGCATCAGCGCCCTCTGCTGTCAGAGAGTGAATGCACGTCTCCTTCAATCGTTTCATTTTTATCCATTTTATCCATCCATCTCCCACATACTGTAGATATAGATGTTTAAAAATAAGGGGGAAAAAAAGTGATTCAAGCTCTCTTGAGTATTTTTGCACTTGAACGGTCAAAAACACAATTATGTATTCAGTAGCAGTCGGTTATGTAATGCTAAAATGCTCAATTAATGCATTACAATTTAACAAAACTCATTAGATTTAAGTCGACTTTATACTGTAGATTTATAAAATATGCTATTTAGTCAACTAAAACTAAAAACAAATCAGGTGACTAAAACATGACTAAAACAAAATCAAAATTTGCTGTCACTGCATTTGACTAATTTCTGTTCATTTGGCGGTACAGTCTGGACGCCCATTAGCAGACAATCTCTGATTCAATTTGATTAAAATCTTCACTGTGTTTAAACTAACACCAAGTTTTCTTTCAGGAAAGCACATACATCTGCAAAAAAAAAAAAAAAAAAAAATTGTCTGGCATATTTTTCCTGAGCAGTCAAAAAGAACTTGACTTCTTCCTCATGGGCAAACACATCGTTCCCTTCACTGTGAGCATCAGCTTATGGAAGTCATTAAACAATGTCACAATGCAAAAATCAGCATGTACCTTGAGATAATTGAACCTATTTTTAGGGCCAAGTTATTATTTCTTGTTCAACCTTTTGATTTTGTGGTGAAATATGACGGTGACACGGTGAAATGAAGCGCAGCGGAGAAGAAGCTCAACTCAACAGCAGACGCACCAATTACACCTCTATTACAGGGAGTCTGCCATGCAGGGAGAGCAGGAAATGAGGCAGGAAGTGTGCTGTAGGCTACAGAAGAAGACAGCAGGGGAAGAAGACAGACAGAGAGAGGAACGTGTGCCAGAATACTGCTGTGTGCTGCTCAGTTCAAGAGCACTGTGAGCTCTGATTTCAGTGAGGCGAGTGCCTGAGACACTTTTAAAGGGATAGTTCACCCGAAAATGAGAATGTGATGTTTATCTGCTGACCCCCAGTGCATCCAACATGTAGGTGTGTTTGTTTCTTCAGGAGAACACAAATGAAGATTTTTAACTCAACCGTTGCAGTCTGCCAGTCATAAAGCATGTGAATGGGTAACAACTCTATGAGAGAAAAAAAAACATGCTTACAACATGCACAAAAACCCTGTGGCTCGTGACGACACATTGATGTCTTAAGACACGAACCGATCGGTTTCTGTGAGAAACACAGCAGTATTTGTTTTTTTTTTTTGCCTCATATCCAGACGAATCTCATCTAGTGTTCCCATCTGCTATTACTGGCACGATCATATATATATATTGTTGGGGGAAAAAATATCGCAATGTATCTGCATGATATTGGAAAATATCTGCATGATATTGGAAAAAAAATACATTGCGATATTTTTTCCCCCAACAATATATATATTGCGATATTGAGAGCCATCAATCCAGGCTAAAGTCAATAATTACCATTCCATGATATTAATAATAAGCAAGCTTCATTACAAGTGACAAAAAGAAATGTTGGAAAGTATGTGTAAACATGAAACTAAACCTCCAGTAGTTGGCAGCAAGTGGCCGTTCTTTGCGTGTTTTTGGAAGCTTTGATTATGTTTACAGTGTGAAATATAACATGAGTTCATGTTTCGCGTGTAAAAAAACAGTATTTTTCACACAATTTATTATCTGTACACCGCTGTTTCCTCTGTCCTAAAAACGGCCTGATGATTTCCTTGTTCTATGAAGTCCCTCCTTCAGAAACACGTAACGAGTTCTGATTGGGCCAGCGCTTCCCGTGTTGTGATTGGACAGCAGCTTAGCGCACGTTGCCCGGAAAGGTCCCGCCTCTTACCATAACGGGGAGATGCAAGCACTGAATGCACGCTCTTCTCCACGTGGGAGAGCAACGAGACCACGCCCCCTATTTTGTGTGTTCTTGTGGGCGGACCGTTAGTCAACAAACGGTTCTAGTGACGTCATTACATCCCTGCACTTCCTGCTGTAGTCCAAACCGGCCGTTCGCTGTAGGCTTTGAAAGGGAACTTCTGTTAAATAAAATATCTCGCTTGGCATTGAACTTTGAGCTTTATAATTTTACAGGTATTATGTATGCTCTAACAGCAACACACTGACTAAAGTTTGAAAGATGGAATCGCGAAGAACGGGACCTTTAATGAGTCATTGAGTCGTTCATTCAAACGATTCATTCAAACGCTGAATCGTTTAGTAACACACTTGTTGCTGTGAGTGAGACGCGTTACGGGTTTGCTGTGAACAACTTTTACTGCTGAAATAGAACAAAAACACATCTAAAATATAAGTGACTTTAAGTGAATGTTAATTAGTTGTTTATGGAACCGTCATATGAAATTAGTGTCATTTTCAGTCGTTATGATATTCAGGAAAACGCTCAACTGTTGTAATTTCTCCTTGAGAGGCTGCACGAGCGTCAACAGATCGACCTTATTATCATCAGTTCATTATATATTATCCACAATCGATCGCCACTTACACTAAATGAATGCACAAACATTCTTGCATTTGGTGATTCGCTAGTTATTTTTTGTTTTAATCCGGGCTATTGTCCATCAGGCAAGTCAAATTCTCTTTTACTTGTCCCTTCAAAAAATCCACTTGTCCCGGACAAGCGTTATTGTCGAGCCCTGCTTTGTATTTGTCGTAAAGATGATCTTTGTGGTGCCGTTTTAAGTGATCAGACAAATTGGTGGTGTTTTCTTGTTTTGTGGCCACAACTTTCTGGCACTTCATGCTAAGTACCCCTTTTTAGTCAACAGCCTCCTTTTTGTAGCCGAAAAAGTCCCAAAAAGATGATTTCTAATACGAAACCTTTTTTTTTTTTTTGCGGCGGATCCTCTTCGTTGCGCATTTTAGCAGTGAATGTTTAGCTGCGAGCGGTGAGCAGCGGCACTTTGAGCGGCACAGCGAACCAATCACTGTGCAGGCATGAGGAACATACATGTCACTCCAGGAACAAACTCATGTTTACTGTGTGCTACCGTTCTCTTAATACACCATGGGCTACTACCCTTCACATCGCATGTTCCGCCATGTTGCCCCTCCATCTTGAAAGTACATTAACCAAAGAGGGACATACCCATAAATTCAAGCTTTGCCTTTCGCGTTTTAACACTTGATGGCACCATGTCGAATGTGAAGAGGGGGTTTGCCATGTTAATCTTGGACTGAATTGGCCACCGTAGGAGTTAAAACGAAATCAGAATTGAGAGGAACAGAAACTATTATTCACTGGATGGTCAAATACCTTTACACCACTAGATGGGGGAAAATATCACACAGTGGAGCTTTAAGGAGCCCACCCCTTGCCCATCTGCACATCCCAGCTGATATACAATGTAGTCTTGATTTGGGGGGGTCACTCTGCATTTGAAAGTTTGAAAGGGTTTTAAATCTTATAAATCAAGTAAAATGACTCAAAATCAAGTAATTTAAGCATGCCAAAGTCAACTTTAAACATATACAATGTAATTTCCAAACAGCAAAATTGTGGCCAGTGAAAATGCTGAGTGGTTGGTAACTTTGGAAAACCAATAGCCACTGTGGCTGGTGAGCAAAAAAGTTAATGTCAAGCCCTGTATGTGTGTATATATATATATAGCATGTTTTTTTTCTCTCATAGAATTGTTACCCATTCACATGCATTATGACAGGCAGACAGCAACGGTTGAGTTAAAAATCTTCATTTGTGTTCTCCTGAAGAAACAAACACACCTACATGTTGGATGACCTGGGGGTCAGCAGATAGACATCACATTTTCATTTTTGGGTGAGCTATCCCTTTAACAGGACTGATTATGCCCAAAGTCTTGATTATGGCTGCACGATATAAAAAAAAAATACTTACATCACAATATTTTGTTTTTTCTGTGATATATATATATATATATATTGCGATATAAAAACAAGTTTACCAGATGACTAGAATAGCTCTATTTGAAAAGAATATCATTCTATAAAAATTGAGGTGATTTTATGGGGAGTGAATCTGCACAGAAAATAATAAACAAATTACAAGCATAGATTTATGCTTTAGTTAGAATTATAATTTAAAATATATATTTTTAATTGATTTATTAATTATTGATTTTATTTGCAAATTTTAATAAAATTGCTTTCTATTGCAGTCACACAGTGAGTGTGTGTGTGTGGGGGGGGGGGGGGGGGGAGGTATTACAAGGAGAGGGTGAAATATGAGGACATTGGCCATGTCCCCACTTTTCAAAATGCTTATAAATCATACAGGATGAGGGGTTTTTTTGTTGAGAAAGTAAAAATGCAGAATGTTTCCTGTGATGGGTAGGTTTAGGAGCAGGGGCTGTGTGTGTGTGTGTGTGGGGGGGGGGGGGGTAGGTTTAGGGGTAGGGGCAGTGTAAGGGGATAGAAAATATGGTTTGTACAGTATAGCAACCATTACGCCTATGGAATGTCTCCCCATATATATTTAATTGGGGTCATATTGACACTGACAATTTTATGTAAATTAAATGAATCATGTTTTTTAACTAAGGAAAAGTCAACTGAGGTCATATAGACCCCAAACACCCGATTAGGGTTAATTAAACATTATTATAAATGCATTCAAATTCATCAAGACAAAAAAAAAAAAAAACTTGGATAGTTCTCAGTGGGTCTCACCTGTTTTTTTCAGGCACCAAGATTTAATATTATTTATCATGTGGTGAGCCAAAACAGACTCAGAATATAACTGAACTGAAGTGCGGTCACAGGTGTGGGTATATCGGCTACTCAACAGCTTCGAGTGTGACTCATCCAATCTGATCTGTTTTTAATGGCTTCTAAATCACGTTGCTTCATGTAAAGCCTAACGGGTTGTACACACAGGAGATGTGATTAAATTCAAAAACAGCTAGACCCAGCGCAGTGTAACGGATCAGAAAGCAGAGGTCTTGAGATGCAAACTATTTTTCACTTGTCACATCTTGCCATTTTACGATGATGAATCAAGACCTCCATCTGATAAAGTTCTCTCAAATATTTAGAACTACTTCACTTTTTTGACCCTTTTAATTTTGTATTTTTCTTTTTTTTGCCATCAAGTGTTGCAGGGATGTTTAGTGAATGCATGAAGTTCTCCTAAAGTTCACCTACCAGTGTAACCACATGCACAGTTCATGATCCACTAACAGTATAACATTTCAAATATTTTCCCCTTTTTTTAAAGGGATATTTCACCCAAATATGAAAACTAGCCCATGATACTCACCCACAAGTCACTTTAGATGTATATGACATTCTTCTTTTAGATGAATACATTGTTATATTAAAAAATGTCCTGACTAATCCCAGCTTTATAATGGCAGACCAAAATTTGAAGACCAGATCACGGCGGCCGCGGCACCTGGGGGTAAGTAAAGAGAGGCGAGAGAAATGGAGACGGGAGCATGAGGAGTTACAGAACAAGAGAGGGGAGGGAGGGAAAAAGAAAGAAAGCAAAAAAAAAATCTGATCCGGTTCCCCGACACTGCCGCTCGGTCCTCACCAGCTGAGAGGCTCTTGCTCGCGGTGCTATGCGATGGTGCTGGACACCCGGTGGACGGCCCGATCCTCCTCCGCCCCCTGGCAGCCGGCGGTGGCTCCTCCGATTGAGGGCAGTCGGCAGCGAGCTCAGCGTTCCCTGCTCCTCCCCATTATGGCGGACGGCAGCAGGCTCCGGCTCCGGCCCACGGCGAACGCCGGCAACTCCTCCGCTCCCTCCAGGACGGCCGCCACCCCACCCCAACTCAGGGGGACGGCAGCGAGCTCTCCGTCCCACCGGTCTTCACTCGCTCCAGCACCACCGCCTCGGACAGCCACTCGCGGTCTTTCCTCATCCGTGCTGCCCGAACTCCTCATCACCGCGATCCCCCTCAGCAGCGAGGGCTCTCTGACAGCGAGTCCCTCCTTCCTCCCGGGTTTCGGCACCAATGTAATAAAGTTCGTAGATTGGAAGGAAGGAGGCGGGAACCGGCAAACGTTTAACAACTTTCATTAAATAAACAAAACGAAAGTAAACCGCGGGCAGCCCCTCACGGACGACTGCCCGCACAAACATAAACAAAACTCAACATAAAGTCCAGGCCTGACCCTCTCTCGTATTCGCTCCTCCTATTATGCTCCCGTCACTTGGCCGCGATACGAGACCTGTGTGTCGCGCAGCTGGTACTCATTGCCACTCATCACCGGCCCGCTCTCGCGGTCCCTCGCCCCTCTGCTTGCTATATATTATATATATATATATATATATATATATATATATAATGGATGGTGCACTTTTTGGGCTTCAAATTTTGGGCTTCCATTCACTGCCATTATAAAGCTGGGATTAACCAGGACATTTTTAATATAACTCTGATTGTGTTCGGCAGAAAGAAGAAAGTCATACACCTATGATGGCTTGAGGGTGAGTAAATCATTCATTTTTAGGTGAACTATCCCTTTAAGAGTATATCTATTGCTTTATACAGTAACTTCTTCAAGTGAAATATTTTGGTTGGTTATGTGATATTTTGTTATATGCATTTTACTCCAGTGAATAATTCTCAGGGTTTTGATTTCTCTACAGACAGCCAACATAAAGTCTTGGCCCAAAAGCAGGTAATGTTGTTTTGGGGTAAAGGCTGGAAAACACTAGGACTTTTGCACCGATCCCTGCACCAATCAAAACCAGTCTGCAGATTATTGGCAGTCTGAGTCAAAAGATTTCACAGAAAATCGCGTAGTCTATAATGGGCACAGACTCAAAAATATGTTTGTTATTTTAGTCGATTTTAGAGCACACATTGTTTTTATTTGTCATGTATCTCCTAGCAATGTTTCTGAACGAGTTTGTCGTGTTTGGAATGAGCCCAAAGTCTGATCAGCAGTGTGTGATCTTTTTAGAGTCATTTAGAGTATGATGCCCAGTATTTATCTGTAAGCATTTTACAAAATGGGTAAGTGTATGAAACATGTTAGATATACAAAGAGGGAATGATGCATGAAATCTCATTTCTCATGTGCCTGAAGCCTAAATCCGAGGCTTTGGAAAAGGCATGGAAAATGAGTAACACATGCTATGGAGCCCTTAAAGGGACATGGCTAGGCTTGCTTTGGTAGTTGGTTACATTACAGTACATCAGATTTCATCATTTATCACGTTAAGAGAATAAGAGATGACTGACAGGACGATGTCTGAGAATTTAGTGCGCAACAGATCCTAAACATCATTGACAAATATCTTGTAAAATGTCCAGTCCGTTGAAACCCTCACTAAACAGAGTACGTGTGATTAAAAATTCGAACATAGAACGTATTACTTTATTATTATTATTATTATTATTAAAATGGCCAATACCCCCAAAAAATTCCCCCGTTGCATTATATTCAACATTAAATTGAAAGGTTGGATTCTGAAATCCACTGCCGCTTCAATATAACTGTAAATATCCTAATTCAATTCAAAATCAAAGCCTTAATCAATATTTATCTTCCTATATTATTATAATAATTCTTTGCAGTTACTTAATCAATAGACTGACTGATTGTTTGTTGTTCCTTTATGCTTTCTAAAGTGTGTATTTGGTCTCTGAGTGGTGACTGAGGGTCTGTCCTAGAGATGTGTGAATAGGGTTGGGTATGTTTTTTTTGTGTTTTTTTACAATATCAGTGCCAAACCGATACTTTTAAAACGGTACCAGTGCCTAAACGGCGCATGAACCGATACTTTAAATAGAAAAAGAGCCACAAAACAACGGTGGATGACAGTAAAGAATGGGTTTTTATTGAGGAAAAAATTATACTTTAAATTGAACAATTCAACCTTAAAATTACTTAAATATAAATAAATACAACAAATTCACAGTAAAACCTAACCCAACTATAATAGACCTAATGTAACACTAAATAAGAGTAGCAGTAATAATAACAGCAAAGTAGTCTGTATTATTGGTATCCTACATACTAGCTTCAAGGTTCAGCTTTATTTTGCTGAAATATGGCCATATTCTCTGGCTAAATATTTTAGAACGCATTTCTCATGAACTGAGAAATCAAATTTTCCTTCAGCTATTGACATATAAGAGGTCATCATACTATAAAAATATCCTGTAAGTTTCATAACTGAGAACCTTGTTAGTCCAATAAAAAATGTTATTGACACCAGCAAACAACAGGCTTTTCAAAGTGAGGATCAAAGTGAGGCAAGCTCCGCCTCTGCAGAAGAAGATTAACGCCTACTTTTTCACGGCCCGTTTAGCCCCGCCCACTGATTCGACACATGTAGCATAGGGCTAGTGTTAAACCAGATCGAGCTACCAAGCAATAAACATGCCGTTGAGGATTACAAAATATTGTGCAGTGCTTGGGCTCGACAGTAATGCAACATATAAGTAACTGTTAATTCTAATGCCTGATCTAATATTAATGATTCATGTACAGTCAGGTGTTCTTTGTCTGTGTGTCAGTAAATCAGACCATTGACTAAATGCCAACTTGCATTGTTTCTCTTAGTAGGATGAAAATAATCTGTTATTTGATGGTGATTAAACTCTATAAAGAAAGCGATCAAAGAAAGCTCCCTTTACAATCGTTGGAGCAGCGCGTGCTGCAGCTGTCAATCAAACAAGGAGAGCTTAGTGACGCGTTTATTAGTGACTCTTTAACGAATCTCTTAATTACATCACATTTGCACTGTTAGTGAAGATGAAAGTATTTGTTAGAGAGTGCAGAAACTGAGTTGCAATGACGAGATCGCTGCTTTCATGCTCTCAACATGTGTGTGAGATCGGCTACAATGATCATCTCTGCAACCTTTAATGCCACGATCTGTAATGCCATAGATCTAAATGTAACGCAACACTTTTCACGATTAGTTAACCATGAGAGCTGTAATAGTAAAAACATGCTAAAATCACAGCAGTGGGCGTTTACACTGAAGTCTCACAGCAGACACGCCCCTTCAAACAGAGCGTTTAAACCAGAGGGCTAAAATCAGGGTAGGAAAAATGCCTTTTATTGATAAATTATGACAATTTTTGATGGAAAAAGTGTTTTAACATTATTAGTGCACCCCAGGAAACATCATAAAACAAAACAACGCAGTTCATGACCCCCTTTAAGTTGTCAGAATGGAACCTTCCATTAAAAAGCCAGCTGACAAATAAACACTGTAACAATACAAAGCTGGTCGAAAATCAGCAAAGCTATGGGTTGCTTTGTTGTATGCGCGTGTGATGTTAATGATTCAAGCACAATATGTCATGCATGTTCACAAAAACAACCTCTGAGAAGAGTAATGTTTTTTTTGCCACTTTAAGGGAAACTGAATATTTTGTATGGATAAATACAAACAGGGACATTAAAAGTCACTGACCTGTTCCCTGAACTGCTCCTGAGAGAGACAATCTGTGACGTTCACACAGCCCAATAGACAGCCAGTGGGATACTCCGTGGGAAACTGGGGTTCTGGACAGCAAAATTACTACGTTAGGTGAAATGACAAAGACACTACATTCTGCCGACATTTAGTGTTATGGTCACGTATCTGCAAACATACCATCTCTGTACATCTGGCGGTACATGGCCTCTACCCCTGCGATCTCTTGAGGAGTGGCTCCTTTAGCAGCAGCAGCGATCCACAGACGCCCTCTATGGGACGAGTACCACGTTCTGCCTTCAACCCTACACAAACACAAGAAACGGAGAAAAAATGAAATATCTAAATATAAACATTTAAAAGCTCTACAAATCAGTAATAAAAAGATGCCATTAATGGGTCCTATTAAATGGTTTGAAAAAACACAAATGTCTTCCCCATGTTATGTATTTTACTAAACTGGGAGTGGTAATGGGACATCTCAAAGGGCTCAAGTTTTTCTTCAGGTTGTATCGTTTATTTTACATTAGAAGTGCACCATATTGGTGCCACATCCAGTTATCAACCAATATCAGTGATACATTTAAAGGTATGTTCAATTTGTTAAATACATTCTCCTCAGTTTATATGCCATTCATGAGTTTATCTCTCTCAAAACTGTAAAGATTGAGTCTCCCAGGCACCATCTAAACATTGAGAGTGTTCCACTCAGATCTGTCAATCACTTTCCAGCTAAACCTATAGCGTGAGTTTGGGCTACTGTAGCAAGCAGATAGTTTGGGGTGTGGCTACTGCAACAGGTGGAGAGTTTGGGGCGTGGCTACTGTAGCAGGTGGAGAGTTTGGGGCATTTATTTACTTTTGTTTACACAAAATAGTACAGCCATATTGTAAAAATAATTATTGACTTATTGCTATCGTCCAGTTTTAATATTGGTGCATCCTTAGTTTAGCCTAACAAGCCAGACCCACATCAAGATGTTTGGTCTGGAAACTCACCATTGGCAGCTCAATCCGAGGGGCGGGATAAACGCGATAAACTCCCTCTGCACGCGATAGGATAGCGCTACAACCAACCAGAGCAACGAAGGTGAAGCAGAGCTCGTTGACAGATTAAACTTTCGCCTTATCCAGTCGGCAAAACTCCGAACACATCTTCCTTTTTTAAGAATGACTTCAGTGCCGTTCTTTGTTCTTTTCTCAGAGAAAAGCTTAACTCCAAGTCTTCCAGAGTCGTGGTCAAAGCTGATTCGAAAGACCGCCGTTCGCCAGTTTCTGTGTTTACTAGAAGCACACAAGCGCAACCCGGCCGTCGTTATGTTAAGCCCCGCCCACTGACTCTATACACAATGTGATTGGCCTGAACATAGTTTGTTTTTACAGCTCAAAAGTGTTTTGAGAGTTGCTAGACGACACTAGCAGCAGATTAGATTTGCTGCCGCTAGGGTGCGTCTAGATTCTTAGTTAACATAACATCTCAAAACTATTTGCTACTCGCTATTGCTAGACGCAGGTGGGATTTAAAATTTAGGGGGCAGAACCCATTTTAAAGACTATTGTCTGCAGCCACTAAGCAGGGAGTGATGTAATTTATTTTTTCATGGTTTAAAGTGAACAGTACCTTTTTATGCCCTTAACAAGCAGTGAAGCCCATGGCTGATGCATGCTGAGACACCAGCCTCCATCTGAGATCTCCTGCAGCTCTTTGTCCTGCAGTCTGAGTCGGCTGCGCTCACTTTTCTGTGTACTGATCACAGCCTTTGATGAAGACTTGCGTGAGGAGTCGCTACAGGCCACGTCAACCCACTGACAGAAACACACACAAATTAATTAGATATGTACACAGATAAATCTCAAATATAACTGGCAACTTCCTTTCAGTCAAGATTCTTTTATGATCTAATTATAAGCTCTTCAGTTTGCACCCACCTCTGGCGCTGCCTGTACTATGTTGGGGTTGACCATCTGTCTGAGGTGCTGTCGATCAGTGGATACAGAATGTTTTGATGTCTGACCAAAAGAGCCAGTGTGGATGTCCTTGAGTGTCTCATCAAACCTTTTGCAACAAAAAAAGAAAAGATTTATATCATACTGTGCCAATTATGGATTGCAATTAATCTACCCTCGAGTCATGTCGAATTGACTGTATTTATGAAATTAACCAGGGCTTGCAAAATCGCCTGCCCGACGTCCCGGGGCTAATGTGTTTTCCAGTCGGGCTACCAAAATGCATCACCACCCTGCCCGACGGGCTATCTTGATGTGCGTTGTTGAAACTCTTAACTTGTTATCTGAAGGAAAAATATGATCGCAGAAGTTTTGATTATGCTGATTTGACCGCATAAAAGTTTAGCTGATCGGTTCCACACCGCACGCGCAGAGGCTGTATGGAGAGCATGAGCAGCGCGCGCCCGTTGTGCTTCACACACGTAGCGTTTGTTGTGCGCAGCTGAACCGCAGCTTGTGTACTGCAAATACAGACGAATATCGTCCATTCTGTCACTTTTCCGGCGTTCTCCTCCAACCGCTGTCTGTCTCGTGCTTTTATTTATGATGGGCAGCAAATATCTGCTGCAAATACGACCGCGTTCCCCTCACACATGCATAATGCATATAACATGCTGTATGTAGGTAGTTTACATGATAAAAGTAACCTTAAAGTTAAGATATGCCTCTAGTTTTAATCATTTAAACGCCTCTGTGTGCGGTGTAAATGCTATAATCTTGTAATGTGGGCGCCGGAAAAAATAAATGCTGCTTATGCCCTGCTAATGTGTGTGTGTGTGTGTGTGTGTGTGTGTGTGGGCGGGCGCGCATGCGCACGCGTTAGTGAATCGTGATGCACGGTTCTATATCCACCGTTTGAGTGGGCCAAGTACCAACAAAAATAAATAACTTAGAAATCATTATTGTGTTTGTTTGATTAAGACACAACTCTCATTTCATGGTCAAATTCAATGAACGTGCATTACGTTTTTGCTTTCATTTCAATTCTTCAGGGAAACCAATCAAGGAAAACATACGCCTTAGAATACCTAGTGTACCTAGTAATTATATAACACACACAAAGGAACTTACACGAAATATTGTTTAATAACTTTGGCAACTCTTTGAAAAACAGTGTATATGACAGTAAGCTAATAAAGCATATCCAGTCTCAGCTTGGGATGAACATATTTAGTGTTGTGTGTTTGTGGGTTCGGGAAGCTGCGGTAGAGTTTAGATTCTCTGCCCGAGCCCGAGCCCGAACCTGACCCGAACCGTTTGTTTTTTTAATCATTAGCCTACTTTAACTAGTCTAATTGGGTGGGCAGAAAGCCATGCTATAATCAGAAATTATATATACATATTTAGCAAAGTAAGAACTAATACAACAACTAAGAAACAAATGTGTAGGCTACAAAGTTGCACAAGTAAGGATTAGTGTAAAAATGCGTGTTAAACTCACAGCTCGTGCAGTGATGGAGCGCAGCATTATAAACAGAAACACTCTGTGTCAAGAGCTGCTCGCGTGAACACTGCACTTTGCTTAATTAAATATCTTCGAATCGTTTCGTTTAAAAGTGGACATTTCAAGCTTTCTATACGCATATTTGTCATGTCTGTGAGGCGAGTAGCTGCTGAGTTTCGGTTTATTAATGAGACGCGCGCTCCAGTTCATGAGATGAAATGAAAGCAATCACTCCCACGACTTCACCTCGTGATTATAGTCTGCTATTTGCTTTTTATTTATTAAATCCAGGCAATTGGCCCAAGAAACCTTTTTTAAAATTAAGATACAATTTAAACAAAACGAAATAAATGCTTTCTACAAAACAAATCTTAATATTAAACTAAATATAACCACCAAAATAATTTCTGACCCACTCACATCTTTTCACTCATCATAATCAGATGAAATATGTAAAAATAATATTATAATATTTAAACATAAATATGAAGGAAAAAACACATTGTTTAATGGCAACAACACAGTAAGCTACAGATAACTGTCTGAGCTGGATTTGAGCAAACATCAGTTTACCGGCGGATCATGAGCGCGCGCCTGCGGATCGTTTAAATCGGGCTCGGGCTCATAATTACAGTTAATGTGTCGGGCCGGGCCGGGCTCGGACACAATGTGCACGGGCTCGGGTAGGGTCGGGCTGGATTTTTTGACCCCGATCTAACCTCTAAGCTGCGGTGATGGAAACAGTGACCATTTAAGAGGGTGTTAATTAAGGAAATGTAATTTGGCCAATAAACGTTTGCATGCGTGTACATATAATTTATTTTATAAATAATTTTTTTTTTCTTTCATAAAAATATAAATAAAAAAATATATATATACATGCATGTGCATATATTTATATATACATAATAATTATACACAGTACACACACATTATATAAACACAAACTTTTATTTTGGATACGATTAATCACGATTAATTTTTCCCCAGCACTAATATATATATATATATATATATATATATATATATATATATAGCTAGTATGTTTTTTTTGTCAATCTGAATGAAAGATTGCAAGTGCAGTGGGGAAAATTGTGAAAACAATGACACTTTACTGTGTGCGCGCAAACATGTTAAGAGGTGCATGGATTTACAACAATATTTCAGTTGTGCTTATCCAAAAAAAGAAACATCAGGATAAAAATTCATAGTAATTTCAGCTCAGTTAGAACCAAATACATATGTTTTTGTTTTTATTTGATATTTCGACTCCTATCCAATTTTCTACATATATTTTATTCTATTTTTTATTCGGGCTGGTTAAATTCTTTTCGGGCTACCAAAATCTCAAGGGTGCCTGCCCGAAGGGTTACCAGGGATTTCAAAATTTTGCGAGCCCTGATTAACAGAGCTGAATGAATGAATGAATGAATGAATGAATGAATGAATGAATGAATGAATGAATGAATGAATGAATGAATGAATGAATGAATGAATGAATGGAGACATTCAAATAGTGCTTTATTACATACTCCTGTACATTGGGCCCAATGAAATCAGTTTTATTTTCCCAAATTTCGTTTTTTCCCGTTTAATTTTTTTATGGATTCCATTTTTTTCATTTTACATTTTTTTGACTCAAATTAAATGGGTAAATTTAAATTTAGTTATCAAAAAGCACATCTAATTAATTGAAATCATGAAACTTATTAGGGTTGGGCGATGTCCCCTAAATGTTCAGCTAACGATGTTTACAGTAAAACACTGCATTGTTGCCGGGGGGTGTATTTTACTACATCTCGATACATAAATACTACAATTACTATAATTTTCTTTATTTTACTAACCCAACTAATGACTAATCTGGGCTTTCCATCAAAGAAACATCACAATTTTAAACATGGTATATAATGAAAGATATTAGACTTCTTTACGCATTGTTTACAGAGCTATTCAATTTTGTTTTTGTATATTCTTTTTTAAACGTTCATTCGTGTAATGCATATGACCACTTTACAACATTGTAATAACAATATATTTTGTAGCCTATGCCATGCTTTGCATGACAAAAAGTTAATTGTGTTGCTAATTATAAAAGAAATGTAAATCCAGGGTTTCGGTCTGAGCATTGTTCCTGTTTTCTTGTTCTTGATTTGTTGTTCTTCTGTGTTTTAATAAATGTGTGTTATCAGAAACACCTTCATTCTTTCGTTTGATTTGACATTATAGTCAAGGCAAATTGTTTTTAAAAGTATTAACCAGACAAAGGTTATTTGACATTGGCTGAAGTCTGGGTTTATCTTTAACTGCCGCTTCAGTGCAGGAGCCACAAAAGAGCTATGAGCCAGATTTCCTGAGACACTACAATAGGCTACTAATAATTAATTAATAAGAGCTGTTTTCTTGAATATTTTAAGTTAAATGCACAGTGTAAGACATGTAAAAAAGACAAGAGGCTAACAATGTCAAGATCAATATTTGTGTAACCTGCCTGAGACGGTATTTTCACAGACTTCACATCACGTCTCAAAACAAGATTTTCAAAAACTGCTCATAATTCAATGTTTTCAGTGGCGCAATCAGTAAGGCGTACGGCTAACGGATCGTTGTTTTGACACGAACAACACAGAGTCGAATCCGCCTTTTGCAGAGCTTGCTCTTCTCTCATCACAAATCACATCAGCAAGGCATTTACTTTCAATAAAAATTAATAAAATGTTCTAAATGTGGAAATAAAAGGCCTAACGAAGGCCGAATCCATTTACCGGAAATAATTTAAATAAATATAATAATCTACACTATATTATTATCGCATCCTGTTAATGTACAACAATACTGAGGTGCAAATAGTACATATCTTTAAAAATAAAGTAGAAATTACATTACTATGCTTTTTCATATAGTGTAAATAGAATACAGGGAGTGCAGAATTATTAGGCAAGTTGTATTTTTGAGGATTAATTTTATTATTGAACAACAACCATGTTCTCAATGAACACAAAAAACTAATTAATATCAAAGCTGAATATTTTTGGAAGTTTTAGTTTTAGCTATTTTAGGGGGATATCTGTGTGTGCAGGTGACTATTACTGTGCATAATTATTAGGCAACTTAACAAAAAACAAATTTATACCCCTTTCAATTATTTATTTTTACCAGTGAAAAAAATATAACATCTCAACATTCACAAATATATATTTCTGACATTCAAAAACCAAAGAAAAACAAATCAGTGACCAATATAGCCACCTTTCTTTGCAAGGACACTCAAAAGCCTGCCATCCATGGATTCTGTCAGTGTTTTGATCTGTTCACCATCAACATTGCGTGCAGCAGCAACCACAGCCTCCCAGACACTGTTCAGAGAGGTGTACTGTTTTCCCTCCTTGTAAATCGCACATTTGATGATGGACCACAGGTTCTCAATGGGGTTCAGATCAGGTGAACAAGGAGGCCATATCATTAGATTTTCTTCTTTTATACCCTTTCTTGCCAGCCACGCTGAAGAGTACTTGGATGCGTGTGATGGAGCATTGTCCTGCATGAAAATCATGTTTTTCTTGAAGGATGCAGACTTCTTCCTGTACCACTGCTTGAAGAAGGTATCTTCCAGAAACTGGCAGCAGGACTTGACTCCATCCTCAACCCGAAAAGGCCCCACAAGCTCATCTTTGATGATACCAGCCCAAACCAGTACTCCACCTCCACCTTGCTGGTGTCTGAGTCGGACTGGAGCTCTCTGCCCTTTACCAATCCAGCCACGGGCCCATCCATCTGGCCCATCAAGACTCACTCTCATTTCATCAGTCCATAAAACCTTAGAAAAATCAGTCTTGAGATATTTCTTGGCCCAGTCTTGACGTTTCAGCTTGTGTCTTGTTCAGTGGTGGTCGACTTTCTGCCTTTCTTACCTTGGCCATGTCTCTGAGTATTGCACACCTTGTGCTTTTGGGCACTCCAGTGATGTTGCAGCTCTGAAATATGGCCAAACTGGTGGCAAGTGGCATCTTGGCAGCTGCACGCTTGACTTTTCTCAGTTCACGGGCAGTTATTTTGCGCCTTGGTTTTTCCACACGCTTCTTGCGACCCTGTTGACTATTTTGAATGAAACGCTTGATTGTTCGATGATCACGCTTCAGAAGCTTGGCTATTTTAAGAGTGCTGCATCCCTCTGCAATATATCTCACTATTTTTGACTTTTCTGAGCCTGTCAAGTTCTTCTTTTGACCCATTTTGCCAAAGGAAAGGAAGTTGCCTAATAATTATGCACACCTGATATAGGGTGTTGATGTCATTAGACCACACCCCTTCTCATTACAGAGATGCCCATCACCTAATATGCTTAATTGGTAGTAGGCTTTCCAGCCTATACAGCTTGGAGTAAGACAACATGCATAACGAGGATGATGTGGTCAAAATACTCATTTGCCTAATAATTCTGCACTCCCTGTATATCACTATTTTCACTTAGTAAATAGAATCTACAGCTATTAACACTTAGTGCAAATATCATCTATCGCTAAGAAAATATGTTATTTTCACTTAGTGTAAATAGCCGCTGCCTAAAATTAAAGTGCCCCTATTATGGCATTTGAAAGGTTCCTATTTTTGTTTTGGAAGTCCCCAACAACTTGCAAAGGCTTACATGCACGCAAGGTCACTTTGATTGTCTTATAATATGCATTTCATTCATCGATCTTGCGTCCTGAAGCCCAATGTCATTTAGGAGTCACTACTACGTCAAACAGATCTTGCCAAAATCAGGCTGATATCATGTAATCTTAACCCGCCATTACATTAAACAAAAATAAAGTAACAGAAACAACAAATTATAAAGGTGGCTTCTTACTTCTGGTAGTACGGACTCAGATTCTCCCCTTCATCCAGGATTCGTCTGCCTGCAAAGTCGAGGGTGATTTTGCGGTCCTTGCGGGAGGCGTGTCGAAGCTCCCGCAGCTCCTCATCTCGCTTGCGTAACGCCTCCCTCTCTCCTGGAGAAAGCCACTGGTTGGAATCCGTTGCAAAATAATCGGATTCATCATCCAAGACTTGCGTTCTCTTAACACTAAAAGAAAGAGGAAGAGGTCAAATTGATTGAAAGTGTTTAGATGATAAGTGGGAAATTCCAAGGCTGAAATTAATCTGAAGACCTATTCGCACGGGATTAGTATTATCTGGGGACCTCTGGTGATTTGTAATAATTGCTGAGAATGTCTGTGATCTTAATCCTGTGTGAATCGGCCATGTCTGTAATTTGTAAAGTAAAAATTCCCCTGCAAATGACCTACCATACTTTGCCGAACAGCAAGGTCCTGTGATAATATTAGTCCCGTGCGAATCGGCATCCCTGTGATTTGGCCGTGATTAGGCGGATCGTATATCATTTTTGCAAGGTCCTGTGGGCATTTCTATTTTAATCTTTCACGAAAGATTTCACACACTCTTATGAATTCCTGCACGTATACTTTCACTTCAGAATGAGTAGCCTACTAATTTGGGAGCAAATTGCTTGAATGGCGTGTTTCAAATTAATATCAATAATATTCTTACTGAAAAACATAACAGTACAATGACAAGCTTAAATGGGCTATTTTACATTTAGCTTTGAAACTGAATCTTCTCACTCGTGATAAACGAAATCTGACTCCTGCCACGGGTCTGTGCTCAGATCAGTTTTTAATTGTAGCGTCTGTTCTCTAACTGAACAAAATTATTTGCATTACTATAAAACAATCAAAACGATATCGAAACATATGACTGTTTATGATTTCATACAGCTATATCTATCATGAAAAAACATGTACAAGTCTTGATATCATATCCGAGAGATAAGTCAGTAAACTCGAGTAAATCACAGGCTTTGCTTATCCTGTGCAAATGTGCCGCGCAAAACTCAAGATGTGGGAGTAATTTCTAAATCACAGAGATCCCTAGATAATACTAATCCCGTGCGAATAGGGCTTAACTCTGTAATAGTGTATTTGGACAGGCAGACCTGTTCTTGTCAAACTCCAGAAGTTTCTCTTTGTGCTTTACGGCTTTTTCCAGACCGGCCTTCATCCTGGCCTCGTGGTGGGGCAGATAGTCTCGGTCAGTTCCCTCTGGGATCACACAGAACACAAACGCTGTCACGCAAAGCTACACGTTAAAGCAAAGCACGTACTGTACAATCCCTTCATCTCTCACCTCCCATGAGTTTTTTACGGAGTTTTTGACTTTTGTTGGAGTCTCGCTGCAGTATCTCTTGCTCCTCATTTGTACAGACCTGAATTATGAGTGAAAGATGTGTATCAGCAGTTGATCATTATTATCAAAATCAAATTTGCATAAGATTAGACGAGATACAGAATAGTTGTTGCCCGATATGAGCTTTTTCTTTTCATGGCCAGTGCAGATATCTATAGTCAAGATTTATACTATGATTGAAAAGTTTTGGATTTTTTTTTTTTTTCAAAGAAGAATCTAATGTTCACCAAGGCTTTACTAAATTGAAAACACAGTCAGAATAGAAATATTAATAACCGTTTTCTTAATGTATTTATGCTTTATGATCGTGAAAACCATGATACGGTGTACAAACTGTCTTTATTTATTGAAATATAAATATTTTGTAACATTATAACTGTCCTTACTAGATTTCTGGATCAATTTTACTCAGTCCATGCCGAGTAAAAGTATGTCCTAACACAAAAGGTCAAGTTGATCTCACATATTTTAACAGTAGTGTATATATGCTAATATTACAATGTTTTGCACATTATTTATTGGTGAATCGCATGAAGCCTGCAAGGACATGTCTTGGTCATTTTCCCCAACCCTCACACAAAACTATTTATGTATGCATGTATATTTAAGAAAGTTAGAAACATTTCATTTTTTGGAGTGAATCTCATGAATATAAAAACTTGTGTTATCTTACTCTTATCTGTATGACCATAAATTATAGAGTATTTTAAGTTGGTTACTCCTGTTATAATGAGGGGGGTAGTGGGGAGATCAACCCTACAAAAAAAAATGACCTTTGGAAGAGTGCATTTTATTTACTGCTGTGTGTTTAATACACTAAAGGAGGCTGTAGTGTACCAACGAGGGGACTAAATGCCACAAGATGGAATAAAACTGTGATTTGCACTACTGTCTGTTCAAAATAAATGAAAGGAAACTTGTTGCTTTTTCCTGTTGTACCAAACTCACATCAAACCGTGATCCCAAAACCAAGGAGCATACCTAACCTAACCGTGACATCTGTGTGTTGTTACACCCCTAATATTTACACGTGTTAAGAAATGTGATGGACAAAAAGCAGTTGAAAGTGAGAGGATGTTTCTCTCTCTGCTGAGTTTAGGTCTATCACTAACCAGTGCTAAGCAGTTGACTAATAATTTATCAACAACATTTTTTCACTGACGAAAACGAGACGATAACTAAATAAAAACAGTTTTGGATGACAAAAACTATGGCAAAAAATCTAGTCATTTTCGTCAACAAATAAAAATGAGACGAAATGTTAGGGAGGGACGAATAGGGAAGGGATCTAGTCAGAACTGGTGTCCTGTGTAACAGACGCACACATTTGAGTAGTAACGTGCGGATCAAATGGCAGGAAAACAAGGAGCTGTTGAGCTTCTACCAGCTCACGTGACAGCGCTTCAGAGCGGCTCAATCAATGAATAACACTCATTTATGACGGGTAATATTTATGAACTAATGCTGAGGAATAATGACAATGTTTACTTTACCATGTTTATATAAGTAATATGGTTTAGACCAGTGGTTCTCAAACCTGTCCTGGAGTACAACCAGCCCTGCACAGTTTGTATGTCTCCCTCATCTAACACACCTGTTCAACTCTTGAGCTCATTAAGCCTAGTTCACACTGCCCGATTTTTGCCCCGATTTTGAGTCGCCGACAGGTTTTGCGAAATCGCCGACAAATGCCCGAGATTACAGGCAAATCGGTGCTCGTGCACGTGAGTGACAATCACGCAGTGTGAATAATCAAAGTCGCGATCAGAGAGAATCGCCGACGCCGGTGAGATATTTGGCATGCTAAATATCTGGACCTGTCGGCGATTCAAACTCCTGCTGTGTGAACAGCTTTCTGACTGAGAATTACATCGGCGATGACCGACAGCCAATGAAAGAGTGAGATACAGGACAGCAGGACGTTCAGGGAGGAGTTATAGAGCAGAATATCAGTATTTTAATAGATATATTTACAATTCTATCAAACAGAAACTAAGCCCAAACATTTGCACATCCAGCCACAGCAGCAGCACATTACAAAATTGTTTATTTACCTCAAACTGTCTTTGCAGAACACAATCCTGGCTCCCTCTGTCTCTCCAACAATTTCTTCCGCCATAATCTTTTTTCTTTTTCTCCACAAATCAGCGCACAGTTTGAAGCAAACGTTGTGCAGTTTATCATTTTAAATAACAATTCAAAGTCTCGCAAGAGAACTCCGGTCTGACGCACGTGTGATCTCGCGTTGTTTACTCGGCACATCGCACGTGTGTTTGGGAAACGTAGTTTGCGCACCGACAGGGGCGTAGCACCAAATTTTGGGCCCTGGTTACAAACCATCTTGCTGGGCCCCTGTACCATGTATGTGTATGTATAGAAAACTGACTTCTAAGGCCCCCCCCCCCCCCTGCCTCGGGCCCCGGTTACTCAGTACCCTTTATCCCCCCAGTCCCACGCCCCTGCGCACCGGAGAGAGAGAGAGTTGTCGGCGATTCTTCCTCTTGTTCAGTCATGCAGTGTGAACTCCTCTGTCGTCAAACCATCGTGCAGTGTGAACACAGCAGTGACTGAATGATACCCCAGATAGTCATGCAGTGTGAAAAGAGCAGTGACCCGACGAGTTTGAAAATCATGCAGTCTGAACTAGGCTTAGTAGAGACTGCAAGACCTAAAATGGGTGTGTCAGATATTGGGAGACATACAAAATGTGTAGGGCTGGTGGTGCTCCAGGAGAGGTTTGAGAACCACTGGTTTAGACGGTTGTAGCGATGCATATTTGATATTTGATCAAAACAATGATTGATGATTCTGATCGCCAAAGTCCGTGATTTCAACAGTTAGGCGGTTTGACACACGATCCGCAATCATGAATCGATACGCTCATGAATGCTTTGAAACTTCAGGAAGCAGTGTTTTGAAATCTGCCCATCACTATATAAGTTGTTATTTAGGGGTTTTTTTGGCACAAAAACTATTCTCGTGTCTTCATAAATGATTGTAGAGCCGCTGTAGTGAGATGGGCTTTGTAACGACGTCTTTAGTGCCTTTATGGGTCTTGAGACGAAATGACATTGGTGTCAATGTAGGCCTTTCTGAGCCATCAGATTTTAACACAAATATCTTCATCTGTTACATTAGTGTAAGTAATTAATGAGAGATTTATAAAATCTTAAGATATTTAATCGACTAAAACTAGAAACAATTCAGGTGACTAAAATTTGCTGTCAAAATGAACACTGCCATTAACACAGACCGTGCTGATGAGTAAGAGGACCGGCTCACCAGACTACCGCAGAACAAACAGGGGCCGGAGCCCTCCTGCTCACACACGATTCGGCCGCAGCTCAGACAGTTGTTGACGAGTCTGTGTTTCTGAGCCAGACACTCGCAGGACTGACGGCCAGGCAGCAGAATAGCCAGCTTATCTCGACCCTCTTTAGCATACAGATTCACAAACTTGCTCTTCTTTTTCACCGAGCTGGAGGCGCTGTTCTCCTGTGCCTGATAACAGCAAGTAAACGCCACTGTAATTTTTTACACCTAGTTTAACTTAATATATTTGAAGGGTTTTAGGTATTTAAATGAGGTGACTTACCTTCATTAAGTCAATGGGAGTTTTCACTGGCTCTGGCTCAGCCTGACACACAGTCATTGCAATCTCTTGCTTGTTTCTTCCCTTTCGTTTAGACTTCTTCTGGTTGTCTTTGAGAGTTGTGTCTAGGCCCTCTGGGGTAGATATTTCACACAATATTCACTCAATAGATATATTTCTATAGCAAGTACAATACTGTTAATAGGAATGCCGAGATCAAGCACGTTTCTGTCTTTATACTAGCAAAAGTGGATTCGGACATGCCCTAAGTGCCGTACGCTTCTGACCATGCGCTTGGATCGATAAAATTGGGCCCACTGTCAACATGAATTAGCACATTGCTAGCATGTTGTTAGCATGAATTTGCATTTTTTAACACATTGTTAGCATGAATTAGCATGTTGAAAACATGTTTTAACATGTTGACCTAGGATAGTTAAGCTTTGCTAGTGATAGCTTAAATACTCTTATTGTACAAGAGTTTTGACCCTCAATGAAAGATCACCCGTTTAACGAAAATCATAAATTGGCCAACATAATCTTTTCAGACTAGCATGTGTTAACAGAGATGTGCTTGAATATCTTTTCCATCGCACTGCAAATAAAACTGGCCAACCAATATAAGATCCATGCTTCTGGTCATGTGACCGGAGACGCCTTCCATATTCATCATCAAAGTGTAACGCAGAAGGTGATCTGGCAGAAGCTAGATATTTTACTTCATAACGTATTAAATATGGATATTTTTCTTACAAAGCCCAATCTCTTCGCTTTAGGAGGCCTTTATTGACCCCCAGAGCCGTGTGGAACACTTTTATAATGGAGGGATCCACTTTTTTAAGCTTTAAACTCAATGGACCCCGTCACTGCCATTATAAAGCTTAGAAGAGCCACGACCTCCTCACCTAAAGGATTATTAGGAACCCCTACTAATACTGTGTGTGTTTGACCCTCTTTCGCCTTCAGAACTGCCTTAATTCTACGTGGCATTGATTCAACAAGCTGCTGAAAGCATTTTTTAGAAATGTTGGCCCATATTGATAGGAGAGCATCTTGCAGTTGATGGAGATTTGTGGGATGCACATCCAGGGCACGAAGCTCCCGTTCCACCACATCCCAAAGATGCTCTATTGGGTTGAGATCTGGTGACTGTGGGGGCCATTTTAGTACAGTGAACTCATTGTCATGTTCAAGAAACCAATTTGAAATTATTTGAGCTTGACATGGTGCATTATCCTGCTGGAAGTAGCCATCAGAGGATGGGTACATGGTGGTCACAAAAGGATGGACATGGTCAGAAACAATGCTCAGGTAGGCCGTGGCATTTAAACGATGCCCAATTGCCACTAAGGGGCCTAAAGTGTGCCAAGAAAACATCCCCACACCATTACACCACCACCCTGCACAGTGGTAACAAGGCATGATGGATCCATGTTCTCATTCTGTTTATGCCAAATTCTGACTCTACTATCTGAATGTCTCAACAGAAATCAAGACTCATCAGACCAGGCAACATTTTTCCAGCCTTTAACTGTCCCATTTTGGTGAGCTCGTGCAAATTGTAGCTTCTTTTTCCTATTTGTAGTGGAGATGAGTGGTACCCGGTGGGGTCTTCTGCTGTTGTAGCCCATCCGCCTCAAGGTTGTGTGTGTTGTGGCTTCACAAATGCTTTGCTGCATACATCGGTTGTAACGAGTGGTTATTTCAGTCAAAGTTGCTCTTCTATCAGCTTGAATCAGTCGGCCCATTCTCCTCTGACCTCTAGGTCAGGATGTTGACTGGATGTTTTTCCCTTTTCACACCATTCTTTGTAAACCCTAGAAATGGTTGTGCGTGAAAATCCCAGTAACTGAGCAGATTGTGAAATACTCAGACCGGCCTGTCTGGCACCAACAACCATGCCACGCTCAGAATTGCTTAAATCACCTTTCTTTCCCATTCTGAAATTCAGTTTGGAGTTTAGGAGATTGTCTTGACCAGGACCACACCCCTAAATGCATTTGAAGCAACTGTCATGTGATTGGTTCATTAGATAATTGCATTAATGCGAAATTGAACAGGTGTTCCTAATAATCCTTTAGGCCAGAGTATAGCTCTGATTGTGTTTGTCTGAAAGAAGAATGTCATAAACACCTAGGATGGCTTAAAGGTTGGGTAAATCATGGGGTAATAATTTTCTGATTAACTACTCCTTACGTTAAATCCTAAATTATTAAAATTACCTGCACATTTTAAATCCTAAAAAATCAGTGTCCATATTTACCCATGACTGGCTCCACCCTGAGGACGCCTCCCGGACCACCAGGCGCTGACGTACGACACCTCTGCCATCTCTGCACCAGCTCGTCCACAAACTCCTGCCTGTCCCCCTCGGTTCCTTGCAAAAGATCTCCAACATACTCCACAATCTCATCAGCATTATCAATGGAAAGGATGTACCTGAGGAAAAAAGGGTAACTTTTTTCCACAAAGGCCCATTCAAAATAACATTTGTCTGGATACTAGATGCCCAAACATACCCATCACAAGCTAAATCTAAAGTCTAAACTTGTTTATTAATTATCACAACACACATTTCTTACACATTTCACGTCATATTAATACAGCTTTTCCATATGGTTATTGTAACCAGTTATGTAACAGTTAGTCATATAGGACTAACGTTAAATGTCATAATCATGCACTAAGGTGTTTACATGCACATCGTTATCTCTGTTGACATTTCAGATAAGACACATTTGTACACATTAAGTTCACCTTCTGGCCTGTCAGTTCTGTTGCTAATATTTTACAGCATTTCTACAAATGACATTAGACCGCCTCGCGCACAATTAAACCTCCAGAGGCATAAATATCGACTAAAATGTACTTACTGTACAATGTCATCGCTTGCCTCTAATCCAAAACTGTGCTTTAACTTATCAACAGTCCAGCGAAGCAAAGAGTCGGTCATGATGAAGTTATTAAACTGTGAGACACAGCAGTGAGTGTCTGTACTTCAACTCATGAGCTGTCAGCATTTACTAACAGACTGGAAAGACTTCCGGGAGACGTGTTTCAAAGTAAAAGTCTCCAACACGGGAGACGTGTTTTAGAATAAAAGTCCTTAAAGACACCAAGATCATCACTCTTGCTTGTCCGTCCGGTGTGATGCGTTAAAATTGAATTATATTAATGTAACTATTTAATGTATATTTTAGGCTAAAATAAAATAAACTAAAGTTTATCGTTTTTTATCAAATGTACATTTTTGTCCTGAATGCTACATGGTTGTTTTATTACTTGTTTCTTTTCTCAACGATGGACAGGGTGATCACAATCGTTTATGATTACTTGAAGAACTTTTATTATTATTTAAAGCATTTTAACAAATGTATAAGGCCTATAAACTAAGATAAGAAGCTTTTATAAGATAAGTATCCATTTGGTAAATAAACCTGAAATACTACATATTGTATATTTTGGCACAAATATACAGCTCTGGAAAAAATGAAGAGACCACTTAACATTGAGAAAACAATGTTAAATAGTCTCTTATTTTTTTTCCAGGGTGTGTGTGTGTGTGTGTGTGTGTGTGTGTGTGTGTGTGTGTGTGTGTGTGTGTGTGTGTGTGTGTGTGTGTGTGTGTGTGTGTGTGTGTGTGTGTGTGTGCGTGCCAAAGTTAGATTTTCATTGTCCATTTTGATTTGAAGCATTCGTTTTCAATTACATTCATGGTTTCTTAAAAATATGGCAACATTATGGCTAAATATATAATTTAATTGGGGGGGAAAATGCAATATAGAAGATAGTGGGTTTGGTATGTGCAATGAATGATTTTTATCATAAACTTGCAAACAGAAATAAGAACACATGATTTTAAAATGTTAAATCTAAGACAGAACAGCTGAGTAAACCAAAGATCATTGTATATTTGATGCTTGTACACTACCAGTTAAACGTTTGAACTTTATTATTTTGGTTGTTTTTGAAAGAAGTCTCTTCTGCTCACCAAGGCTGCATTTATGTTATTAAAAAAATAAAATAAAAACCTGTAATATTATGAAATATTAAAATAACTGTTTTCTATTTGAATATATTTTAAAATGTAATTTATTCATGTGATCAAAGCTGAATTTTCAGCATCATTACTCCAGTCCTCAGTGTCACATGATGATCCTTCAGAAATCATAATAATATGATAATTTGCTGCTCAAGAAACATGTATGGTTATTATAAGTGTTAAGCAGTTGTGTAAAACTTTTTTTTCAGCATTTCAGGATTATTTAATGAATAGAAAGTTCAAAAGATGTTTTGGGTCGGTAAGAATTTTTATTTTTGGGTGGTAAAATTAATGGGTGGGGAAATTAATACATTTATTCAGCAAGAATTCATTAAATTGATCAAGTGTTAGTATAGACATTTACAATGTCACAAAAGATTTATATTTCAGATAAATACTGTTCTTTTGAAATTTCTATTTGTTAAATAATCCTGAAAACGAATTGTACACAGCTGTATTCAACATTCATAATAATAATAAATGTTTTTGAGTATCAAATCATCATTAGAGTGATTTCTGAAGTTTCATGTGACACTGAAGACTGGAGGAATGATGCTGAAGATACAGCTTTGATCACAGGAATACATTTTATTTTTAAAACGTATTCAAATAGAAAAAAAAGTTATTTTAAATTGTTGTAATTTTTCACAGTATTACTGTTTTTGCTGTGTTTTGGATCAAATAAATGCAGCCTTGGTGAGCAGATTCCTTTCAAAAACAATCAAAATAGTACAGTTTCCAAACTTTTGATTGGTAGTGTATATGTTATATAGGACACCATATGTCATATTTTGTAGACTTTAGACAATGTTAAAGGCATTAAAGACATTAATAAAATACATTAAAGTGGGTTATACATGTATGAAATGTTTTTCACCTAGTTCCACAGTGCAAAAAAAAACTTTACTACGACATTTATTTCTCTGTAAATTTAAGACACTTCTTACAGTAATATTTCAATGATACTGTAATAACTACATGTAACCTCCAACAAGAAATAGTTAACATTATTGCACAGCCTTTCTTTGTTGTGCTCTGTCTGTTTGACATGAATAAATAAAACAAATATGTTTAACAGACATAGGATGCAAAATATAAAAACAAGCATAGTTATTATTTTTATACACTTAATTTATATACAAAATAGAATACAACAGTCAAATGCAAGCTATGCACTGGTAGAAAACACTTCTCAAGCACATTAAATTTGCCATTTTTTATAAACACAGACACTGAGTTTCATTTTGAAAGGAGCACAGATTAATATATCACACCAGCATAATAAATAATTAATTTAAGCATTTTAAACACACTGAAGTGCCCCTGTCAACCCCAACACCAACTCCTGCATAGAGCGGCTCGGTGAATGTGCAGTGGAAGGTGTAAATGTGGATCATTTTGCCTGTTTCAGAAGAAACACTGTAGAAAGACAAAGAGCCAGCTGGCTGATCTAGGTACACTCCTATAATGTTAGAACATGATGAGGGAGCGGGTATGTCGTTTCTTGCATTATTATGCCTGGCATAGTAATTTTTACCAGAGCAGACCAGACTCCAAGACTTGTCATTGAGCCCAAACCTGCAGTCGCTCCCACCTTTCCTGTTGATGCCTCGATATGTGACTGTTATATGACTCCAGCCACTCCATTCAGCCTCCCAGTAACAGCGTCCACTCAGACTCTCTCCACACAGGACCTGCTCGTAGTGCTCAAATCTTTCTGGATGATCAGGATATGGCTGCTCCTCTTCTAAATAAGTTGCCTTTTTGTTGTTCTCAGACAGAATGAGATGAGTGTTCACTGTGTTTAGATCGAATGTGAGATCACATGCATCTGAAGAAAGATTAAACCATCAGTGATATCACTAAAAAATCCTTGATATTGTCATCTTCGGCTTTGGCACAATTCTAGGGTGACCAAACGTCCTGTTTTCCCAGGACATTGTCCCCTGTTTTCAAGTCCTATCCTGGCCATCCTCACTATCTTTTATAAAGTGATGAAAATGTCCTGGTTTAAATGGATTTAAATTAATAAGGCATCTTTGAGAAAACTTCAAGTATGATTTGAGTATCTCATTGCCGGGCTGAGTGTCCTGGAGTCCGTTATTCGTACGTACAGTGGCGTAACTTTGTTTTAAAAAGTGGGTTGGACATAAATTGCGTATCATATGTGTGTGAGGGGCGCTAATACGTCAAAATGAGCTTTGGTGTGCATATGGTAGGCAGTTTTTCACGTGCATATGATACGCACTATATGCCGTATTAAGGGGGGGGGGGTAGCATTGCTGATACAATGTTATATCAGATGTAAAATATGTACAATAACAGTTGCAGAAAAAATTTGTATTAATATGTAATGAAATCAATTAAATAGTTCATTTATTGATATAGATCTCGTTTAATTATTGCATCTAAACACAATAGTGTTGTGCCAAGATTTTTCACGTGAATAAAGGCATATAGATTTGCACACTTATATAATCCCTGGTCTAGTCTGTTAAACTTGTCAGAAGTTCTCGTTTCTAATCTGCCCTCGTAGCCTATTTTTTCTCTCATCAAAACCGAATACCATCAGTGGTTGTACATCAAGAGCAGGGACAGTTTTTGTGCATTTTGTTTCGCGATCTGACCGGAACAAATAGAAAGTCTCTGCAACGGCGTTAAGCGTTCGATTAAAGCGCTCGTCTGTGTGGAGACTGCATGAGCAGCGAGAGAAAACTGCAGCACTGATAACAGCGGCAACGAGCGCCAGATCGCCTCTTATTTAACAAACGAATGAAATTATACTCTTCTAGTTAACCAGAGATGTTTTGATTGTATTAGTTAGGTTCATCCGTGAAGCAAGATGTTTTAAAAAAGTGGTAGGGACATGTCCCACCCGTCCCACCCGCAAATTACGCCTATGTGTACGTTGCTAACTCGGTTAGATGGATTTGCTTGTTGACGATTTGGCTTGATCCTGGATTGTTTGGTTCTTTGACACTCATCCTGGACTTGCTGTCATAGCAACAGGTCTGTGAGCTTAAACCTGCTCAGAGCGGCTTATTTCATGTAAACAGGATTAGATTGCTAAAATCTGTCCCAGCCACTGCTAATTTATTACAAGAGTTCATTACTGAACCAGAGGTAATAATAATTTTAAATAATAATAATAATATAAAAGTTTATTTGAAAATAATATTATAATAATGTGTAAAAGGTATATAATACTATAGACACAGATTTATTTGTGATGGAATAATCACTTTATAATTTTATTGGAGTCTTAAACACATGCTGTACAGTTACTCTGAGCCATGCATTAATGTAAGTGATGACAGACATTATGGGATAGCTTGATGCAGAGAACTCAATCATGACACTTAAGAAACTTGAATTAATGCTGTCACGTAGCAAATCTACTTCAAATTGACTTAAACATGTAATTAATTGCTAATTACAAAATTTAAATAAAAATGTAAAGAGTGTACAAATTGTATAAAATTGTGACTATAGATAATTGGGAATCATGTTTAAAATAAAAACATTTATCATTTATCTATTACAACTTTTATGTTGTTTGGTCGGTTAACAGTTACCTCATAATAGTCCAGAAATCATGTTTTTTAAGTTTTTTATTTGTCAATTTTTTTTGCCAAATCTTTTTTAAATATGTAATGTCATAATGTTGCTGTGTTGACGCCTGCCAATCGCTGCATTGCTGATCGTGGTTTTGAGTATCGATGCGTCTGCCCTCTTCAGAGAACACTAAAACACGCAGTAATCTCAAAACAAATGAATCCAGATATTTTAATCCAATCCGCTAATTCATTTGAAGAACCAAATTAGCCAGAGATCCGTTATCACAATAAGAAGATCTGGGATCTGTCAAATCATCTCAGATGTATTAAGCGAGGCATGAAGAACCTTCATACCTCAAAACCATTGATTACCTGGTTTTCGGTAATCAAAATATGGTCAACCTACACTATTCTATGGCTGCTTTTTGGTAATGTATATAACCACAATAATACTGAATTAAAAAAAACTGAATGTGCATGCAGTGTGTGTCAGAGAGAGCACCTACATTTCCGAAGTCCAGGTGTGATCCTATAGGACTCTCCATGGTCCAAACTAAACGACACAAAAGAAGGCATGTCAAAAAAAGTCTAAGAAATGTTTTTTAAACCCTCATATTTTTTCACTAGTCAAGAGTTTGTATGTTGACTGTTGTTTTGTTTTGTCTTTTTACCCCTCTAGGGTAACATGGGGGAAGATGCCCCCTTTTAATCTGTAACAATGATTATTATTGAGTGTTATTATAGTAACTGGCTGATGGACTGGAGAAGGAAAGGAAGCGGAAAGGAACCAAGGCCCAAGAAAATGGCCCCCACTTCATTGGCTTCCTCAGGCCTGGGGAGAAGGCAGTCAAGGAGGACAGATGTTTAGGGGTCCTTGGTACGGCAGAGGACTGGGAGACTGGGAGCAACTCAAGTTTCCAAAAGAGATTGCCGTCACCAGCCTCCGACCAGACATCCTGCTCTGGTCCCAAGCAACAAGGCAGGTGGCCATAATAGACCTGACGGTACCCTGGGAGGAAAGGATTGAGGAAGCACATGAACGGAAGCTAGGGAAGTATCAATTGCTCATCTCTGAGAGCCAGCAGAGAGGTTGGAGAGCCTGGAATCTACCGGTGGAGGTGGGCTGCAGGGGGTTCCCGGGACAGTCACTTTGGAGAGCATTGGGGATGCTTGGGGTTAGAGGGGCAACACGTAAGAACCTGTGAATAATATATTTCAAAGCAAGCAGAAATAGCATCCCGATGGTTGTGGTTAAAGAGAAGTGAGCGGTGGCTATAATAGGCTGGCAGAGGGGGCGGGGGGCAGAGCTGAGTGGTGAAGTACTGAATGGCAAAGGGAGCAGTTCCAGGACGCGGGTTCTGCTGTCAAGCCCCATTGAGGTGTCGTGGGCTAGTTGACGAAACACCGGTGAGTTGGGGTGCCCACTTGAAAACCCAGTGAAGTCAACAGGTCTGAATCATTCAGCTCTGGCACAATATGAAGATGTCTGAGGGAAGCGACTTCAATGTTAGCCACCCACATAAAGAGCAGGACGTAACTCCTGCCAAGTGTTGTGGTTGCGATATACCCTTTCGTTTAGAAACATAGTTAATAATATAATATAGTAAAAAAATAAATAGAAAAACATTTGCTAATTTAGCTGTTATAGAACAAAATGTTAAATTATTCAAAGAGCCATCTTACCACACTACTGGGGTAAGAAGCCCACCTGGCTAAACCTTTACAGGATGCATAAATTACTTATGATATTATTCTTTGATGTCATTAATGTCAAAATTTTAATTTGACAATTTAGTTGAACAATTGAATAACCGACAACAGACAAAGCAGAATCCCACTAAAAGAGATTAATCTGAAAGGTAAAACTATTCTATGACTTATATAGGCATATGAATATTTACATATTAAACTGCACATATTTTAATTGAAGATTTATCATAATATTAACCCTTTGAATGCAAATTGAATGATTTCACTTAACTAAAGTTTTAATGAAAGCGAAGATGTCTGAAATATACATCTAATTCATGGAATACTGACTTATAACCCCATTAATTACAATAATTATTATTTAAAATAATAATAACACTAGTAACACCATGCCACTTTGGGGCTTTTGTGCCGATTCTGGGTGGCTCATCTTACCCTGACTTACCCTATTTTTTTACATTCAAAAGCTAAAGTGTATTTTTTTGTTGTTGAAAGTCCCAATGACTTGCAAATTTAGTTAAATGCTCATGTTATGTGTTTTGGTTGTATTTGTAAGTTAGAAAAAATGAATGGTGTAAAATAGGCACATAATATTGAAATATTGATATATAGCTCAATATACCCCTGAATATAATTGAATCACAGCTTGTGTTATAGTATTGGCAAAGATTTCATCGTTTTATGTGATATACAACCCTAATGCACACTACACAATTTCATGTCTACATACTTGATTATCTCCAGTGTGCAGTTTGGATGGTTCAGTCGATCCAAGAGCATCTTGACTCCGGCGTGTCCTGGGTAATTGTAGCTCAGATCCAACTCTCTCAGGTGTGACGGGTTTGAACTCAGAGCTGAGGCCAGAAAACAACAGCCTTCCTCTGTCACCATACAGCCAGATAATCTAAACATGCATATCAACAGTCAGATCATCTGCAAACTTACAGTTTAAGACATTTTTTAGAGCTGTTGTACATGTGGTAGTATCAGACCAGATATTATAAGTGACTGTGTCTTTACACATACTGTACTGCTGGAACCAGATGGGCAGCTTGTGTGTAACTTTCACATAGGATTTAATTTTTTCAAACTTATATTGACTGTTAAAAAGACTATTAGAAACCTCAGTTTCTCTAGTTGACAGTTTGGACTCTTCAGCCCATCAGAGAGAAGCTTCACTCCTGAATCCCGCAGGTCATTGTTACTCAGGTCCAGCTCTCTCAGTACGGAGTTTGATGACTGTAGAGCTGAGGCCACAATCTCACAAGATGTATCAGTGAGATTACAGTCAGCAAGACTATAAGAGAACAAAACACAATTTAAAATGTTATCTACAGATAACTGCACTGGGTAATTTAGGTCAAACAACCTTTTCCTTAAAGGTGAAGTATGTAGTTTCTGCAACACTAGTGTTACCAAGTGGAATCACAAAAATAAAGCATATTTCCAAATGCCCCTTTCATGTGTTGCGCCTCCCCCAACTCAAATTCTCTGCTTGCTACAGTAGCCACGGCCCAAACTCTCAGCCTGCTACAGTAGCCACGCCACAAACCCTCTGCTTGCTACAGTAGCCATGCCCCAAACTCTCAGCTTGCTACATTAGCCACGCCCCAAACTCTCTGCTTGCTACAGTAGCCACGCCCCAACCTCTCTGCTTGCTACAGTAGCCACACCACAAACCCTCCGCCTGCTACAGTAGCCACACCCCAAACCCTCCACCCGCTACAGTAGCCACACCCCAAACCCTCCACCTGCTATGCCTCAAAATCTCTGCTTGCTACAGTAGCCAAACCCCAAACCCTCCACCTGCTACAGTAGCCACACCCCAAACCCTCCACCTGCTACAGTAGCCACACCCCAAACCCTCCACCTGCTACGCCTGAAAATCTCTGCTTGCTACAGTAGCCACACCCCAAACCCTCCACCTGCTAGAGTAGCCACGCCCCAAACCCTAGACCCGCTACACCTCAAAATCTCTGCTTGCTACAGTAGCCACAGCCCAAACCCTCCACCTGCTACACCTCAAAATCTCTGCTTGCTACAGTAGCCACACCCCAAACCCTCCACCTGCTAGAGTAGCCACGCCCCAAACCCACCACCTGCTAAAGTAGGCACGCCTCAAAATCTCTGCTTGCTACAACAGCCACGCCTCAAACTCTCAGCTTCTTAGAGTAACCCCTCCCCAAACTATTGGCTGAGCTAAAAGTGATTGACAGATCTGTGTGGACCATTTTCAATGTTTTGATGGTGCCTTGAATGTTTACAATTTTGGGTGAGATAAACTTATGAATGGCATTCTAGTAGTAGTCAATGAACACTAAACTGGGTTATGAAAATGTATTTTAACATAAAATAAATCTTACATACTTCACCTTTAAGCGTGCATCTCACAAGCCCACTCAAACCAACTTGATAACGGTCAAGGCCACCTTGCCTATTAATTTTGCTAGAGACTTGTTTCAGCTTAATAAGGAAAAAAATTGTAAAAAAAATAAATTTAAAAACTACACTCACAGAGCTTTTCTGCAGTTTTTCACAGCCGGTAAGAGTTTTCTTCGACCTTCTTCTGATGTATTAAATTTCTTGGGATTAAGTTCCTCCAGGACCTCCTCTGACATCTGAAACATGTAGGCGATTGTTGAGCAAAGTGCAGACGAGAGTTTCTTCTCTGAGCATTTGTCTGATTTCAGAAACTCCTGGATCTCTCTGTACAGAGTCTGATCTTTCATCTCAAAGAGACAAAGAAAAAGATTGATGGATCTATCAGCTGAAAGATTATGTCCATGTTTAATTTTGTCTTTAATATAAGTTGTTGTCTTTTCAATGCTCCCTGAACAGCTGTGAGTGCTGGTCAGTAGATCCTTTAAGAGTTTCTGATTGGACTCCAGTGAGATGCCCAGCAGGAACCGGAGGAAAAGATCCAGGTGTCCATTCTCGCTTTCCAAGGCTTTATCTACAGCTCCTCTGAGCAAATTATGCAGGGAATCAAAAAACCTTAGTGCCTCCACAGTGTTAATTACATAGCAATAAAACACATAAACAGCTGCCAGAAACTCCTGAAAGCTCAGGTGCACAAAGCAGTAGACTTTCCTCTGATGAATCACAGATTCCTCTTTAAATATCTCAGTGCAAATCCCAGAATACACTGAGGCGTCAATGACATCTATCCCGCAATCTCTCAGATCCTCCTCGTAGAACATGATGTTGCCCTTCTTCAGTTGTTTGAAAGCAAGTTCAGCAAGTTTTAAAATCACTTCTCTGTTGAACTGCAAGGGTCTTCCTGTATCTCTCTCATCATACTTCTGATTCCTGATGTTTATCTGAATAAGTAGAAAGTGGATGTACATTTCTGTCAGAGTTTGAGGGATGACTGCACTGTCGTCTTGTTTCAGGATGTCCTGAAGCACAGTGGATGAGATCCAGCAGAAGACGGGTATGTGGCACATGATGTGGAGGCTTCTTGATTTTCTGATGTGCGAGATGATTCTGCTGGCTTGATGCTGATCACTGATCCTCTTCCTGAAATATTCCTCCTTCTGAGGGTCATTGAATCCCTGAATTTCTGTCACCCGGTTAATGCATTCTGAAGGGATCTGATTGGCTGCTGCTGGTCTGGAGGTGATCCAAATGAGAGCAGAAGGAAGCAGCTCTCCTCTGATGAGGTTTGACATCAACACACCCACCGATGAAGACTCATTCACATCACAAACTTTCCAAGCGTCTGAAAACATCAGTGTAATTCGGCTTTCATCCAGACCATCAAAGACGAACACCATTTTACATTCATCATACATATTTGAGTCCACATCTTGAAGTTCAGGAAAAAAGTCAAGCAGAAGTTTGTGAAGACAGTACTGAACATTTTTAATCAAGTTCAGCTCTCGAAATGGAAGCACAAACATGAAATCTACATCCTGATTGGCTTTTCCCTCGGCCCAATCCAGAATGAACTTTTGCACAGAGACGGTTTTTCCGATTCCAGCGACGCCTTTAGTAAGAACAGTCTTTATTTTGTCATTCCCCTCTCGTCTCTTCCCTTCACATCCTAGTTCAGTTAAAGGTTTAAAGATGTTATTGCAGTGTATTTGTGAATGTTGTTTCCTGGTTTTCTCCATCTGTAACACTTCATGTTGTTTATTCACCCCTTCACTCTCTCCCTCTATGATATAGAGCTGTGTGTAGATCCTGTTCAGGAGGGTTTGATTCTCCTGTCGTCTGATTCCCTCAAATAAGTTCTCATACTTGTTCCTCATGCTGGTTTTGTGTCTCTGTTTGACTCTCTGCAGGACATCATCCACAGCCTTTTTAGACTCCTCCGGCAGGGCTGTGTTTGTGTAACAGAGAGCAGAACCAGCAGAACTGGATCCGCCCGAGACTTTATCTGTTTGTAGAACAGGCCGTGTTCTTGATCTCTTCCTGCACTGAGGACAGTCAAAGTCTTCTGATGGAATGGATTTATCCCAGTAGCAGCTGATACACTGTTTGCAGAAACTATGTCTACAGGAAATAGAGACCGGGTCTCTCAAAACCTGCTCACACACTCCACATTTGGAACGAACCTGGAGCAAACCCCTGCAGAGAGACTTTAGATGTGTTATATGGTAACATCATTAGCGCCATATGCACTTAAACGTTTCTGATTGTACTAATTAGCTAATAATATTCGTTAATCAATGTTCTATTAGGTGAACTGTCACTTTTTATGACTCTATAGACACATACTAAAGTTGTTGCATTGTGAATCTTCTTACAGATAAGACCATGGAAAGGCAGTATACTTATGTTTAAACTGCAAAAAATGCTTTTCTTACTTAGTATTTTTGTCTTTTTTCTAGTCAACAATTCTAAAAATTCTTACATTAAGAAACATTTACTAGACAAGTAAAAAAATGATTGTCTTGTTTTTTCGGAAAAAAATAACTCAAATATAAGTAAAATAATCTTGTTTTAAGATTATTTTGCTTACCCCACTGGCAGATTATTTAGCTTATTTTAAGCAAAAACTCTCTCTTAATTTTGAGTTATTCTTTCCCAAAAAAAGACAATTATTTTTACTTGTCTAGTAAATACTTCTTGTTTTAAGAATTTTTAGATGTTTGGACTAGAAACAAGACAAAAATACTAAGTAAGGAAAAACATTTTTTTGCTGTGTATCCATCTGTACTGTATTCATTGGTTTCAGTTACGTGACTTTTTTGCATAGACAGTAAAAGAAATGGACAGAGCTATCCCATTGACTTCAACGGCGGAAATTGATGTCAGTAAAGGAGCACTCATTTCCTGATGGCTGAGCGAACTGCGCAGGCTCAGACTGAGCTTGAGGACGTAGATGTGACGTGAGCCTCCTGTCTGACAGCTGTAGGTCTTCTAGTAGTTGTGGAAAGTAAAATCTGAAACAGGTTGTTTAAATATTTTCCCGTTGCTTTTGGCTCACTATGGGCTTCTCCCGATTCTTCTCCCTTGACTTTATGTCTCCACGTCCCCCCGACTGTCTCATAGACAGTAAAAGATTGCCTGCGAGCGTCTCCTCCTGTCTATACGATAATTTCTCAACTGTGCGACAGTCGCGTTGGTTATGACGCAATAGTTAGCCTATTTTTACAAAAACAGCTTTTGCGGGGCGATAGTGTAAGATACAAGGTAATGGAGCCTTTTATGCATTGTCGTGTTTCTTTATAAATAAACAATGGACAAATGGAGTCTTTAAACGCCTCAGATGTAAAGTTATTCACTGTCAAAGTGACTCAAAAATGAATGGGAGTCAATGGGATGCTAACAGCAGGTGATGGCTTGGTTAGCAATGGCAGCCCCTATGGGTGGAACGCTTTCCGAGCGCTAGATTACCCCCTTGCTTTTTTGCAGCGGTCGCCATCTTTAGGACCTTTGCGTAGCATAGCCGGTTACGCCTCTGTCTTGCAGACAGACCCATCTGAACAAGATTTACATAATAATTACATGATTACATTATTATGTAGGCTATATCTATGATCGGAAAGATTTCACACGCCAAAATAGCACATCTCACCACTGACGAAACGTCAATAGCAACGGTATTTAGATACTTAAAGAAAATAGATACTTGTCTTTAGGATTAGATCCTTATTTACTGTCAAACAAACTGCTGACACCCAGTGGCGGAGCCAGAGGGGTGCGGGAGGCACTGGACACCTTGACATTTGACAGGCCACCCTGGGTGCCACCCCAAAATAAAGATCGCTATTTCCATTTCACTCACATCCCTAATGAAAGCAGCATGTACTGACGTGCGGTCGCACGGCACATTTTTCATGCAGCCTACTATAACCGTTGAATATTAACCTTAGAGAATAACGTTGCCAAACATATGATTAATCAACAAAATGTGTTTAAACGTTGTTAATGACTTCACCGTAGGTTGGAGTAAGTAGCTATTTTTCTTTCTGTGTAAAGTCTGTGTTTATGGAAGGTTAGGTAGCCTATTTGCGCTTTTTTGTTCTTGCAGTTTTACAGCAACACATCTATGCCACTTCTTTCATTTTTGAAGAAAAAACGTTTTGCCTGTATGGTGATTAGATTTACTGTTTACTGCGCGGCATATGGCACTTCATCAATAGCGCAAATACAGGAAGCATAGCTTGCACTTGAACGAGTAAAATAATCATAAAGGTATGCCAAAAATATAATAGTAAACACAGTCGGCTATACAGACTACCGAATGTAAGCTGTGAAATCCGATGCATGTCTATTGGATTCAACATTGTGCATTTGGTCTTAATGATTGCACACGCTCCTTCAGTCCGCCATTAAAGTTAATCACAGAACAAAAGTGAAACTTAATTCTGTTCTCACTTGGCTGATCTGTTCACTTGTATTTGATATTGTTTTAAATCTTTAAATATTGCACCTGTAAGTAGCCTACATAACGAAATATTCTTTGCCATGAATACTGCCGACGATGTCTTTGCGGTCTCATTTTAGTACTTTATTTTTATAAATGATTGTTAAAAGTTAGCAGAAAAAGAGCAACGTATTTCTAACGACGCTTAGGGTTTTTGTGGATATTGTAAAACTTTAATCCATGTTTATTTTATTTGCTGTTGTCACAGCCCACAGCACAGCAGATAGACGCATGTTGCAATTCAGACCTACAAATGGCGGCCGCGCCACTGTGTGACGTCACATGAAATCTAAGAATAGGTTATCTAATCTTGTTTCTCACTTGAGGTCAGAGGTCACTGGTTCACCACTGAATTCAGGTGGCATGCCCATAGATACGTCACTCTTCATAGACACACAGGTGGGTTCTGGAGTTCCTGCCCTTTTGGCCTGAACAGAAAGTTCATCCTCTCTCTTCTCATAGAAACTCATTTTAGAGGCACTGCTGCTCTTCACAAGTGGCTGGCATTAGGTCTGCAAATACATATACACCTTAAAATGGGGCATAAAGTCAAGGTTATAGAACTGTCCTAAATGCTGATATATAATTGCTGATAATGCTATATACATAGCACTACTGGGCAAAAATAGAACACCAAGGAAATTTTAATTTAAGCAAATGAATACAATTCTCAAATATCAAAGACAGAATACATTTTTTGGCGGAATATGGGAAGTTGTGTGTGGAGTGATGAATCACAATGAAACAAGTTGCATGGTGATGCTTCCAGTCTTTGAAAATCTGTTAAGAAATACACTATATTGCACTATTATATCATCGTCGTCGGCCAGAGTGACTGTGGTAATGCCCACTGAGTGGCAAAAAGACTGAGAGGCAGCATTGGTTTTCAGCATGAATGCCATGAAAACACACAAAACCAGGCCCAGCATCAGATTAAGAATGGATTGAGAATGGGATGTCATTAAAGTTTGTGTGCATGTAAAAGCAGGCATCCCAAAACATTTGGCAATATAGTGTATAATAACAAATTAATCTCTAACACAGTGAAACATGGAGGAATTAGCAGCTGGCATTGGTGAGCTACTTCACTGGGAAAAGTCATTTAATGCTTTAGAGTATTTGTTGCAGAATATCTTGCTTCCCACAAATTAAAATTTGTTATCTAAAGAGGAATGATCGTGTTTTTTGTTGTTGTTGTTTTAACAAGACAATGCTCCCAATTTGCAAAGACAACCGAAAAGTGGCTTGAGAAGTCATCAAATCCATCAGGCTCATCATGTTTTGTCCTGGTCAGAATCCATATTTGAACCCTGTGAATATTTTGTCTCAAATTAAACTCAAATGAACTGGGAGACATTTTCAACTACTCATGAACTGTTTGAAGACATTAATATTAACTCTTCTTCCTGTAAAAAGCTGTCTGCAATTTGAGAAAGATTATGCTGTGCTAAGTTACTTTATCTACACTAATTTCCTGAGTGATTTGTAATTAACTTTTTTTTTGTTGCCCAGGAGTGTATGGATGGATGGATGGACGATAGATAGATAGATAGATAGATAGATAGATAGATAGATAGATAGATAGATAGATAGATAGATAGATAGATAGATAGATAGATAGATAGATAGATAGATAGATAGATAGATAGATAGATAGATAGATAGATAGATAGATAGATAGATAGATAGATAGATATTACTCAACACCACAAATCTCTGCTATCGAATCTGAATCTTAAAATGTTTGTCAATGCCTCAGGATATACCGACATTTATCAAACATTTATGGTAACATACAAAAATATTAGGCTACTTACCTCTCAAAGCAAGAAACGAGGGTCAGACACTAGTAAATAGTCAGATGAGCTCCATGTTCCTGTCAGTCGGATCAGGTGGTCGCATTATTCATTAGTCTGAAGTCCAAACACAAGATACCTCACAAACATGAAGCCGTGTTTCTGCTTACTCATCCTTCTTGAAAGTCTTTGTTAATTGCGACAAAAACGCCCGCGAGTTTCACTTCCAGATTTCACCATGGTGGAAATAATCAGTATTTGTTGGGCTATCTGTTGTAATGATTAAATAGACTAACGTTACATGTAGTTATTTTTACACAATGTCTCTCCAGACTAACAGCTGATAGTTTTACCGGTATCGTCATGTCAAGCATTGGTCTCTGCAGCAAGAAGTCATGGCCGTGTCGAAACGGGTTACTCCAGTTTGGCGAAATTACTGTCGGTCACGCATAAAGACAGGCAGAAGGAAAGTTGAAGGGTCATGTTTTTGGTTTCGGATCCTCCAGTTCCAGAGAAAATTAGAGGTGATGGGCGGGTGGAGGAGCACACCCTACTGGACAGCCACGATTAACGATGAAGGAGCGCGAGCTGAGACAAAAAAAACTGTAGTGGAGGCACTTACTAAAATGTATAAACAAAGCCTATTTTGTATCATTAGAAACACAATACCAACACATATAATGACTCAAATACGGTTTGATAAGATTGACTGCCGTTATATTTTTATTTTAGTGAACTGATTATGGCGCCATCCAGCGGGTCTTTAGTTTAGCAAAGCCATAACAAGCCTGCATGATATGGTGTTTGTCAGTGGAGAAGACACTTCACTGAATAAACCGCTTTTGTGCGGAAATAGCTTGTCGTTTAAAGGGTTAGTTCACCCAAATATAAAAATTAGCCCATGATTTACTCCCCCAGGTTATTAAAAATGTCCTGGCTCTTCCAAGCTTTATAAGGGTAGAGAATTGTTGGGTCATTTTTGAAGTCCATAAAGTGCATCTATCCACCATATAACTGCTCCACACGGCTCCGGAGGGTTAATAAAGATACTCCTGAAGAGAAGTGACACATTTGTGTATGTGAAACATGTTTTTTTTTTATTTATTTGTTTTTTTTACATATTTAAAACTTTATTGACTAAAATACCTCGCTTCCGGCAGTCACTTTTATGATGGATTGATAGATGCACCTGACCCAAAAATGACCCAACATGTCATTATGAAGCATGGAAAAGCCAGGACATGTATTTTTAATATAACTCTGATTTTATTCGGCTGAAAGAAGAATGTCATACACCTAGGATAGTTTGAGGGTGAGTAATGGGCTAATTTTAATTTTTGGGGGAACACATGGCCCCCTTTAATTTAACTATCCCTTTAATGAATCAACTGCCTGTCTGCTAATCTTCAACATGCTTTACACACTGAATAATACTTTTGTTGTGGCAGATGTGTAGATTTTACTATGATTAAAATATTATTTTATAAGATAAGGGGATTACACTCCAGACCTCATTTTACCATACATTTAATAGTGATATTGAGTGATAGCTATTGTATATTGTCTAAAAACCCTATGTTTTCTTTCTTGGGATAAAGGTTACCAGTTATGACTTGAATTCTATTAGTGACCTGATTAAAATTGCATGTATGCATGTGACGTTTATATTATGCATTTTAATGAATAAAGAGAGCATTAATAATTACATTTTTGTGATATTGTGTTGTTTAATAAAAACCAAAAATGAAATGTTTCTATTGCTGCCAGTATTGTAATGATTTATGAATTGTGCCATTGATGATATAACCCACTTTAATGACTGTTTAAAAAATATATACAGGTCCTTCTCAAAAAATTAGCATTAGCAAGTTCATTATTTTCCATAATGTAATGATAAAAATGTAACTTTCATATATTTTAGATTCATTGCACACCAAATGAAATATTTTCAGGTCTTTTATTGTTTTAATACTGATGATGATCGCTTGATCTTAAAAAATTAGCATATTTCATCCGACCAATAAAAGAAAAGTGTTTTTAATAAAAAAGTCAACCTTCAAATAATTATGTTCAGTTCTGCACTCAATACTTGGTGGGGAATCCTTTAGCAGAAATGACTGCTTCACTGCGGCGTGGCATGGAGGCGATCAGCCTGCGGCTCTGCTGAGGTGTTCTGGAGGCCCAGGATGCTTCGATAGCGGCCTTAAGCTCATCCAGAGTGTTGGGTCTCGCGTCTCTCAACTTTCTCTTCACAATATCCCACAGATTCTCTATGGGGTTTAGGTCAGGAGAGATGGCAGGCCAATTGAGCACAGTAATACCATGGTCAGTAAACCATTTACCAGTGGTTTTGGCACTGTGAGCAGGTGCCAGGTCGTGCTGAAAAAACAAATCTTCATCTCCATAAAGGCACCCCAGAGCATTACTGACTGTGGGGACTTGACACTGGACTTCAGGCATTTTGGCATTTCCTTCTCCCCAGTCTTCCTCCAGACTCTGGCACCTTGATTTCCGAATGACATGCAAAATTTGCTTTCATCTGAAAAAAGTACTTTGGACCACTGAGCAACAGTCCAGTGCTGCTTCTCTGTAGCCCAAAAGTGTCTTGACCTGGGGAATGCGGCACCTGTAGGCCATTTCCTGCACACGCCTGTGCACGGTGGCTCTGGATGTTTCTCCTCCAGACTCAGTCCACTGCTAACAATTAGTTAACTTAAAAAGTTGAATGCAATAAAGTTAGCTCGACTTTTTCAGTTAATGTCCCATCTGTTTATATTGATATCATTAACAGTATCATGTTTCTAATCCAAACAGCATACTAGTCATTAATTTAACAAAATTAGAGTCACCCTGGTTTTCTTGATAAAATGCCAGTGGGATTTTTACAATGGCTTTTTAATGATTTTAGAAAATAAATTCTGTGATTCCCTGCAATTTGAATAGCATCTGTATAATGTAGTTCTCCTCTGAACACCAGGTGGAGACAAATATCAATAAACATAAATTAGTCAATCATTTTAAAGGGATAGTTCATGCTCTGGCGACTCAACCTGGTTCACAAGTTTAAAGTGGTCATGACCTCACATTACCATTAAATCACCGGTCCTACACTACCTGATTTCTCTAGAAAGGCACATAGTAGCATCATTATTTACATACAGATGGGATAATTGTTAATTGGGGCCTCCAGGGCAGAGAAAACCTTGATGTATTTGTGTGTATTAGTTAATTAAGAGAAGGTACACACCATCTTGCTCCGACGAAAGTGGCATTGTAAACGCTTCCCAACTCATAAATATGAACTTCATAGGAGAACTTAAACACACAATTTTATTTTTGAAAGTCAACTTCTGTACAGATGCATGAATTTTACACCTTTGTTGTCCCGTTTGACTCATGCTGACCTCATAGTGGGATGTTGTTAACATAGAAGAAACACACATGGTATTAATGAATTACAGCATATACACGACCTTGTGTTGGTCGCCACTTTTCTGCCAAAACAGCCCTGACCCGTCGAGGCATGGACTCCACTAGACCCCTGATGGTGTGCTGTGGTATCTGGCACTAAGATGTTAGCAGCAGATCCTTAAGGCCCTGTTGTGAGGTGGGGCCTCCATGGATTGGACTTGTTTGTTCAGCACATCCCACAGATGCTCGATTGGATTGAGATCTGGGGAATTTGGAGGCCGAGTCAACACCTCAAACTCGATGTTGTGCTCCTCAAACCATTCCTGAAGCATTTGTGCTTTGTGTCAGGAGCATTATCTGCTGGAAGAGCCACAGCCACCAGAATACCGTTTCCATGAAAGGCTGAACATGGTCTCAGCAATGCTTAGGTAGGTGGAGCGTGTCAAAGTAACATCCACATGGATGGAGGACCCAAGGTTTCCCAGCAGAACATTGCCCAAAGCATCACACTGCCTCCGCCGGCTCGCCTTCTTCCCATAGTGCATCCTGGGGCCACGTGTTCCCCAGGTAAACGACACACACACACCCGGCCATCCACGTGATATAAAAGAACACATGATTCCTCAGACCAGGCCACCTTCTTCCATTGCTCCGTGGTCCAGTTCTGATGCTCACGTGCCACTGTTGGTGCTTTCGGCGGGGTCAGGGGTCAGAGATCACCCTGACTGGTCAGCGGATATGCCGCCCCATACACAACAAACTGAGATGCTCTGTGTATTCTGACACCTTTCTATCAGAACCAGCATTAACTTCTGGAGCAGTTTGAGCTCCAGTAGCTCGTCTGTTTCATCGGACCACACGGGCCAGCCTTCGCTCCCCACGTGCATCAATGAGCCTTGGCCGCCCATGACCCTGTGGCCGGTTCTCCACTGGTCCTTCCTTGGAGCACTTTTGATAGATACTGACCACTGCAGACCGGGAACAGCCCACAAGAGCTGCAGTTTTGGAGATGCTCTGACCCAGTCGTCTGGCCGTCACAATTTGGCCCTTGTCAAACTCGCTCAAATCCTTACACTTGCCCATTTTTCCTGCTTCTAACACATCAACTCTGAGGACAAAATGTTCACTTGCTGCCTAATATATCCCACCCACTAACAGGTGATGAAGAGATCATCAGTGTTATTCACTTCACCTGATCGGTGTATACATTAAATGTGATAACCTGACATTTATGACATATAACTCTATCCAGCATTCAGTGCATTTCCCTGTTTGTGTGTAAAAACCTCTCCTAGAGAAAAATTTGTGTTTTATGCAATTGGAGATTCAGATCAAAACCTGTGATACAATGACCTATAAAGTATTAAATTAAACACATTAAATTGTTGGTCTCAGATTCAGTTGAATGGAAAGTCAGCAAAGAGAGATTTGAGATAAAATAACTTAGGTGCATCTCTAAAAGGTTATTTCTGTCATCATTTATCATGTTTTCATGCTCAGTGGACTGTTGCCGTCCTTTTGGCATCCTGGCATGCCGTGACCTATAACTATGAGCCTAAGGCATGTTTTCATGCCGTTAAACTTGACCTATAGGTCCTATAGGGTTTTCATGTGGGGGGAAAAAGGCAACAACCTTCAGATGTCCTGTATTCATGATCATAAATCCATATAGTTTTGTTTCTGCTAGAGGAATTTCTCTTAAAGGAAGTTGTTGCATATAGAAACCTGTTTGGCGGCTTTTTCATGAAATGTTTTTGTGGTCTCAAATAAAAGACTTCTCTTTTATGTTCTCTTTCTTTTCTTTAAGCCTTTCTATATTTATCACCACTGGTATTTAACACACAGCTCTGAGGAAATTCTAGCTGAAATGAACAAACAAGGCCAGAGGTCATTTAGCATTTGGTGGTAAATTTACTGCAGACATGTTAACGCCTCACTGTCAAGTGCTTCGAGGGGAAAAGCTTCAAGATCCCACTCATCCCAGCCTCAAACAGCAGTGAGTTCCCAAATGACATACTTTTACATGTCAATCTTATCTGCTTTCTTACGCTCTATCTCTTTATTACAGACACTTTGGAGACTGCGCACAAGGCTATTTGTGTTACAAACCTCATTGTGTAACAGAATATTTTGATCCATGGGTGTTTATGATCAATAACATGCTTTTCACATCACACTAGAGATTCATTTGGCATCTACTGTCAAAATACACATAGTTTTAGTATTTATGTATTTTTTTAATTCAGTGTCCATGTTACAGTGTAAATACATTTAAGTAATAATTAGGTAATTAAAAACATTTAAGTACTGAGTAAAATGAATTAACTATAGGGTTAGGAATAGGTTTGGTGTCAATTAGTGTCATTGTTACATGTATTTAGTATAAATTATGCATAATAACATGCAGCTAACCTTAAACCAAACCCTATTCCTTAATATTACACAGTACTTAAATGTATAATTACAGTGTAACAGACGCCTCAAATAAAGTGTAACCCAAGATTTTTCAAATATATTATAAGCAATCAAATATTTAGGTTACACGTTATTTTACGGTGTCATTGTTACAGTGTAATTACATATTTATGTACTGAGTAAAATTAATGAACAACTCTTGGGTTAGGGTGGGATTAGGGTTTAGTTGAGGGTTAGTTGCATGTAATTATACATAATTTACTGTTAGTACATTTAACATATGTAACAACGACACTGTAAAATAAAGTATTACCAATATTTTACATTTATGGTGAAGCTGTTACAGTGTATTCAAACAATTTGTGCTCTTATAAGGTTAGTTACTTGTAATTGTAAATTTTAATTGTACATTATTTCGGTTACACTTTATTTTAGGTTTACATTGTAATTATTCAAATAAGTACTGAATAATATTAATTAACTAAATGTACTTAATATAGTAGGCTAAATAATAACAGTAAATTATGCATAAGCAACTATAAATCAAACCCTAACCATAACTCTATAGTACATACTTAAAGTGGTACTTCAGCGCTGGAAAGATGAATCTGTATTTAAACTGGGTCATCAATGTACAACCCCAAATCAGAAAAAGTTGGGACAATAAAGCATTTACCACTTTGTAATGTTGCCATTCCTTTTCACAACACTTAAAAGACGTTTAGGGACTGAAGACACCAAGTGATGAAGTGTTTCAGGTGTAATTTTGTCCCATTCTCCCTGCAAACAAGTCTTAAGGTGGGCAACAGTACGGGGTCTTCGTTGTCGCATTTTGCGCTTCAAAATGCGCCACACATTCTCTATTGGAGACAGGTCGGGACTGCAGGCAGGCCAGTCCAGTACCCGTACCCTCTTCCTCCGCAGCCAGGACTTTGTAATGTGTGCAGAATGTGGTTTTGCATTGTCTTGTTGAAATATGCATGGACATCCCTGGAAAAGATGCTCCAAAATCTCTATGTACTTTTCAGCATTAATGGTGCCTTCACAGAAGTGCAAGTTACCTTTGCCAAGGGCACTGACACAACCCCATACCATGACAGACCCTGGCTTTTGGACCCTTTGCTGGTAACAGTCTGGATGATCTTTTTCTTCTTTGGTCCGGAGCACACGGCGTCCATTCCTCCCAAAAATACCTGAAATACTGATTCATCTGACCACAGCACACATTTCCACTGTGTGATGGTCCATCCCAGATGCCTCCGAGCCCAGAGAAGTCGACGGCGCTTCTGGACACTGTTAACATAAGGCTTCCTTTTGGCACAGTACAGTTTTAACTGGCATTGTGGATGTAACTACGTATTGTGGTACTTGACTAAGGTTTGCCAAAGTAGTCCTGAGCCCATGTGGTGATATCGCTTCTAGATGAATGACGATTCTTGATGCAGTGCCGCCTGAGGGATCGGAGATCACGGTTGTTAAGCTTAGGCTTGCGGCCTTGTCCTTTACGCACTGAAATTCCTCCAGATTCCTTGAATCTTGTAATTATGTTATGCACTGTTGAATGTGAAATATCCAAATCTCTTCCTATCTTTCTTTGAGGAACATTGATTTTTAAACATTTCAATAATTTTCTCATGTATTTGTTGGCAAACTGGCGATCCTCGGCCCATCTTTGCTCCTAAAGGATTAGATCTTTCTTGGATGCTGCTTTTGTACCAAATCATAATTTCAATCACCTGTTGACATCACCTGTTTCAAATCACATCATTATTTAAGCCTTTTACCTCATTACTAGCCCTAAATTGCTCCTGTCCCAACTTTTTTTGAAATATGTTGCAGGTCTGAATGACAGGAAAGGATGCATATTTACAAATTACATGAAGTTGACCAGACAAACATGAAATATTTTGTGTTCATATTGTCTGCAATGAAATACAAGTCAAGGTAAATTTAGAAATCACTTCTTTCTTTTTTTTATTTGCGTTTTCCAAACTGTCCCAACTTTTTCTGATTTGGGGTTGTATTTTTTTCTAAGAAATAGTGGTAACACATTATTTTAAGGTGACATAGTTACATGTTACTTAGGGCTGGGACAACGCGTCGACGTCATCGATGACGTCGACGCAAAAAATACGTCGACGCAAAATATGCGCGTCGATTCGTCAGACTCAAAATTAAGATGGCGGCGCCGGAGAGTAGTAGCAACCATAGATGTACATAATAAAGTATATTATGTAATTAAGTCTATTATTTATTATGTTTATCTATGGTAGCAACACGAGTGGCTCCTCAGACTTTCAGAAGTGCAAGGCTTGCGGGTTGGCCACAGTCTATGGGGTTGGCGCGGTGCGCACGGAGCATCACAGGCATGCGCGCACGCGTTTTGTTGTCACGGCTACATAAACAAATTTCTGCACACAGGAAGACAGATGTTTTGGTAATATTTGATGTATTTTAATCACAAAAACAAACGTTTGCATCAAGTGAAAGCATCGGACACATTGGCTACGTTACCTACATAATAAGCTGTTTTAAATTTAAAATGTTCAATGTCTAATCGCGCTGATGTGACCGAGGGTATCCATCCTCTAAGTGAGCAGTTTCATCCCAGGACTATTCCGGTTTTAAACGGAATATTGGCGCCCATAATGCACTCTACATGTAACTTTTTTCACTGTCATGCCGCGGATGCGCGTGGCGTTTCTGTTGCGGATCAGCCACGGGGCTGCGTGGCGTTTTCTCTGCCTTTGCACACTAGAAGCGTGTCTGACGCGGCGCTGCTGCTGCTATTGATGCGGAGGGAAGCCCTATTCCTAATGTTAAACATAAATAGCCTACTGATACAGCAAAGAAAACGTCGGGAGTAGCCACATATCTATGGTATTGACGGCAAAATAGGCTACAGAATATTTCGTTCTGTACTGACAGTTGCAATATTTCAAAATCGATAATTGACGTTTTTTATTATTACAATTAGGCCTATATCTGCATTTATGTAAACCTACAGACTTTCAAACATGAAAATGTAATTTAATAATATGTATTCGTGTCAAAATGATATATAAACATCTTTTCCTATTCTATTTTGACTGGAGACGCTCCCAACACGTGTGAAAAATAGGCGCTCTTCTATTTCCAGCATGCACGCGTTTTCCGCGCGTCACAGGCAGTGTGCAAACTCCAACCTGTTAACATGTGAGCCGAAACAAAAACGGACACGCCACGCAGCTATGGCAAGCCAGAGTATTCACAATCGCCTGGTCGGACGTCTGATTGCACACTGACGCGTCAAAAGCGCGCGTTTTCACTGCAAAACGCGCGTCCTCGACGTGTGTTTTGGCACAAAAACGCGCGCTCTTAACGCGCGCTTTGGTATCATGGAAAACGCGCGTCAAAAACGTGCGTTTTTGTCTACCAAAACGCGCGTCCTTGACGTGTGATTTGCTTATTAAAAACGCGCGTTCTTGACGTGCGCTTTGGAATGACCAAAACGCGCGTTTTCGACGTGCGTTTATCTTAACAAAAACGCGCGTCAAATACGTGCGTTTTGTTTCAGAAAAAGCGCTCGTTATGAACATGTAAACGGGTAAACCCAACAGGCAGTGCAGAACGTGTGTTTGAAGTGTCCACCGGGCGAAGAGAACGCGCTCTTTCATTAGTGTTCTCAAGCTTGCATGTCAAAAGCCTGTTCACTCCATAGGGCTTGAGTCTGTTATGCTTTTGTCTGCTGTATGTTTAGGACTCTATTATTATCATTAAACCCAACCAAAATAACATGGAATTATTATTATCGAAGATAAATTTGACATTGGATTATTATAACTCAACAGTTATAATCCCATCTAATTCATATGAAATATGCATATGAAAACGTAAAACTTGTATTTAAAAGTGGGGATGACGTTGGATAAATAGGCCCATACCTAGGTATGTAAGGATACAATAAAATACTACACCACAATTATGATCAGTTTAGCTATAGCGACAGATCACTGATATAGTTGCCTGTCTGGATTTTTTTTGGTGGTGTAAATATAATTTATTCTGAAGCAGTATTCTTATGCAAGTTTTTATCGGAATCAGCATATTGTGTCATTTGCCCACGATGTTTTGAATGTAATAATAATTAAAGCTGCGAGCAGCATTTAGCGGGGTTCAAGCCATTTAAGGTTTTTAAGTATTTGACACCTTTTGCATGAAAGGCTTTTAAGCACTGAATGAATTTGAGAGATATCAGGTGAAATGAAGTGATAAACTGACAAAATGTGATTTTAAATATTATAATAGTGACTTTATAAAGTCTAAATATGAATTGATCAGGAGAGTGCAGAGAATCATACTGCTGTGGTTTGGTTCCTATCAGGCAAAAAACCTAGGACTAGTTTGCAAAACGAGGTTTTTAACATAATTGTGAATATTTAAATAAAGATTTGATTGACAGTATTGGTTATAGAGGCAAAGTTGTTCAGTATGAGAAGATCTATCACAATATATGCAATTACAGAGATGGAAAATACAATTTACAAGCAATTCACCAGAGGGAATACTTGGTTTTCAAAGCTTTTTAACACTTATAGCGCCCCCTATACTCCGATCTCCATAAAACTTTGCATGTGTCTTCAACATGTTATGCCACATATACCCAACAATTTTCGTGAAGTTTTGAGTTTCCCCTTAGGATTTATAGGCTTTTGAGTGTATTTTGCCACACCTCTTTTCTAAATGGCTCTGTTATAGCCATCCAAATGCAAGAAATCAACTTTTTTTTGATAATTATTAATCTAGAGAGTCCAGAGAATTGTCCTAGACTGGTTTGGTTCTGATTGGGCAAAAAACCAGGGACTAGTTCGCAAAAGTAGGTTTTTAACATTATTGCAAATATTTATTTAACAAATTAATAGCCAAAAATGGTTCTAGAGGCAAAGTTGTTCAGCATGAGGAGATCTATCATACTGCAGTCCCTTTTTTCTTACTCTCTCAGATATTTCCCGTTCGCCAGAAATGACTAATTATCTCCTGGGAAATGTCTGACACCGGCACATATATACTGTAATAGACGTGCCAGGCGTGAAAGCTTGACAGGCGTAGCAACAGTAACTACGGGGGGCGGGGCTTAGCGAAGGGTCAATTATACATTTAAGTACTGAGTAATATTAATTAAATGTACTTACTTTAGGGTAATGGTAAGATTAGGGTTTGTTTTAGGGTTAGTTGCATGTAATTATGCATAATTTATAGTAATTACCAATTAAAACCCCAAAATACATCACAAAATAGTAAAAAGCATACAAATGTTTTTAAATGACACATTCAGCAGATTTAATATGCTAATATCCCTTAGTTTTTTAGTCTTTAGAACAAGTCTCTTCATTATGACAATGTCACCCTGACATAATTGCACTTATGTATGAACTGCATTTAATAGATTGAAATATGAATGACAGTCTTTGACATATTCTCACCTACAGAATGATAAAAACCCAACACACCAGTTAGCCAGTGGGCTGTATTTAAAGGAACACTCCACCATTTTTAGAAATAGGGCTTATTCAACTTCTTTCCTACATTTAGATATGTAGGGAAATGCATTTTTGTCTCAGTGTATGCATTGTTTTAGTTTGGCAGGGTCGCCGCTAGCTTAGCTTAGCATAATGAATGGAATCCTATGTTGCCAGCAAGCATGTCCCGAATAAAAGTGAAAAACAAAACAAAAAAACACCTTATTACTTCTTGTGGCCTGCGTATTCACAATGAGAACAAATAGCGATGCAGATTGGGACTATATTATGGGGAAGCACTGCTACTTGGGCGCAGAGGATGAGAGCCGTGATATCTCTGCTTCGCCTGTGCTTCCCCATAATATAGTCAATAATAAATCGCCTAGTCTTAATCTGTATCGCTGTTTGTACTCGTTGTGAATACACAGGACACAAGAAGTAATTAGGTGGGGTTTTTTTGGATCACTTTTACTCGGGACATGCTAGCTGGCAACATAGGATTCCATTCATTATGCTAAGCTAAGCTAGCGGCGACCCTGCCAAACTAAAACAATGCATACACAAAATGAGACAAAAATGCATTTTTCATATCTAAATGTAGGGAAGAAGTTGAATAAGCCCTATTTCTACAAAAAAACGTGGAGTGTTCCTTTAAGCTTTTAGAGCGACGTGAAGAAGGCCCTGAATGTGTTTACACGACTGTGGAGATCTGCAGTGCATTACAGTGCCGTTTCAGAGGATGTGTGTGAGATGTACAGTCCCAGAACTGAGATCATGAAGGTCAGGACCCCCTCAGAGAGGTAATGTGAAACACCTGAGGACCCCGAGGAGCTTTCATACAGAGCGTACTGTTGAGAAAACCCTGCAAATGTGGGGCCCCTCAGCCATCAACACGCATAACCTGTCAATTATGGACTGAGAGCTTCGTATAAAACGGGTCGTTTGTTGCATACGCAAAAATGACAGTTGGATTTTTGACTAATAATTCATTATAATTTTAAGATTAAGATTTATTTGAATGCTATGCATGACTCCAAGACCATTGTCCACAACAATATTCAAAGGCAAAATTATGTTTTCAAAATGTATTTTAATCCATGCACACTCCAATTTTCTGTAAACTTAATTTATTTAAATGTTCTTAAAGGTTTCCATTCATTTTGACCAAATTTAAAGGAACATTTTCATTTTCCAACTTCATTTGACCGTTTTCAAATCCATTCAGCCGATCTCCGGGTCCAGCGGAAGCACTTTTAACATAGCTTAGCATAATTCATTTAAACTGAGTACACTCAAAGAAATGACTTGTTGAATTTACTTAAGAAAGCAACGTGAAGTGGTTCCACACAACTATTGAGCATTACAAATAACAATTTAGTTATATGATCAAAAGAAATTCAAGTAAAGCTGACAAAATTTATTTGAGTAAATACAAACCATTTGAATTTATCACAGTTACGCAACATTTATATGTGCAGTTTACTTAATAATGGTAGGTTGAATTTATAAAAGGTTATTATGTTAGGTGAACACATTTATCTATTTAATTTACCCTATTCAATTTACCATTTGCTCTAGGGTAAGTGGATGTAAAATGGAAAAATAACTCATTGGACAAACTCAGTTTAACTGAAGACAGGATTTCCATCCAATAAATGTGTATGAGTGAAATAAACCCCAGCCTAAACACAGGCACCAGTCTTCTGCAAAATGGTAACCACAAAATTACAGAAACTCCTCAATGTCCAACACAACATTAAACACTAACAAACTAACAAGATATTTCCCTTTACTGAAAAACACATAAAATAACACTTTAAAGGGGGGGGGGGGGGGGTGAAACACTCACTTTCAGTCAGTGTCATGTCAATCTTGAGTACCTATAGAGTAGCATTGCATCCTGCATAAAAAGTCTTTATTTTTTTATAATTATATAAGAAAGATGCGCTGTTCCGAGTCTTTCCGAAAAAAGCCGATCGGGTGGGGGCGTATCGTGTGAGCGGAGCTAAATAATGACGTGTGCGCGCCGATGTTATTGTGTTGAGTGCGTCGTAAAGCTGTGTCATCCCTAACAGCGGGAAAAAACTTTATTCAAAATAAAAATATGGCTTTTAATCAGATACAGCCATACATCTATGATCCGGAATCAGACCCAGAGGCTGCAGTTGAACAGGAGCAGCAGCAAAAACGACTAGAGCAGGACGTCTCTATCTGGTACAAGTTATACACTAACTATATAATATGCTTAGCGGCTTGTGTTATTTACATATTTATACTTGAATTATATCGTCGTATTTTTTTTCTTTGAAGGTGTACATGTGGGAAGTGCAGTTGTGCACGTGTGTATGTGTGTGTGTGTTTACGCGTGGTTTGTGTAGACAATTTTAGTAAGCGGATTGGTTTTGCACGGCAGGTTAGTGTTTACATAGAAAGACACGGAATAGTAGCGCATTTGAATGAAGAAGCGCGCTTATTTAGTTCAACATATTTCCCCCCTCTTTGTGTATTGTTGTTTGGAGTGCTTTTACAATACACAAACATAAAGTTACACATATAGTGGCCAGCTAAACAAATGTACACGCACTACACATCGCATGCTCCATTGATCAATTAACTATACGTGATCATGTTTGGGCTACTTGATGGGCATTGGCAAAAACACAGACATTTGAAGCAGTCTAACTCACCGCCTGCGGTTCTAACGTTGGGACCTTTATCGTTGGGACTGCTCCACCCTTCAGCATTAGGCGATTGGGAAAATCCGGCGTCGAGCTGGGCCTTGTTTATGAAACAGTCGGCACCGAAATGCAGCGAACAGACATAAACCTTTGCACAACTCAGTTGCTGATCCGGAAAAGCAAATTACATCCACTGTTGCCTTAACGCGGGGTTTTTTGGCAATCTGTGCAGGACTGTCTTGGTCTGGCAACCAAACACGCACTTTTTTGGTGACATTGTTAATTTCTTGAAGTCACATCACCTGTGCAGCGCAGCCTACGAGCCAGCGCTTTGATGGGCGTAGCCTGTTACTTTCGCTCTCTCCCTCTCTCTCTCTCAAGCTCTTCCGGTAGAATTGCCCGTACGGCCCATACAAGGAAATTCAGCCCCTATTAACGTCAAGTGGACCCATGATCGAAAAAAACTTGCCGAAACTTATGACTAACCGGAAGTAGTATTTTTGACAAAGAAATACTCCCATCAAACGTCCACCTTAACTTTTGAAACTTTGTCTATGTTTAGTATGGGATTCCAAGTCTTTAACAGTGTAAAAAGATCAGTATGCATGAAACAGCATTTCACCCCCCCTTTAATCCCTATATTTACTCTCCTAATGCAGTCCCTTGCAAAGCATGCTGGGAACTACAGATCCACTGCCCAGTTTGTTAGTTTTACTCAGCAATGTTAAATTGACCGAACAAACACTTATTAAGTAAAGCTGTCAATACTCATTTTTAGTCGAAACTCAGTAAATTTAAGTTCATGTTCATGTATGTTCAATTCAAACAGAAAACTAGATTTTTCTCACCACATTGGCAGATTATTTAGCTTATTTTAAGCAAAAACTCTCTTCATTTTGAGTTATTTTTCCCCAAAACAAGACAATTTTTTGCCTAGTCTAGTAAATATTTCTTGTTTTAAGATTTTTTTGATATTTAGACTAGAAACAAGACAAAAATACTAAGTGAGAAAAGCATTTTTTGCAGTGTAGGCTTCATAAATTATAATGAGAACATCATAAATGTGTGTTTTTTACATGGGACATGGATTTTAATGGTGAGCTTTTTGTTTTTGTAATCAGGCTCTCAAAAATGTATATTTATCGGCCAATATATTGGTTATCGGCTGACAAAGATTATCGGTTATCAGTATCGGCCCAAAATGTTTATATCAGTGCATCCCTAAGCACAACCATCTTATATGCAAATAAATAAGACAATGGTAACAACACAAGTACAGTAAAACACATGACAGAAAGAAAATAATGGAGTAATATCTCCCCAGGAGTTAGGACACAATCACTTGTGTTCCCTGCATGCAGCTTTTTATTGGGATGAAAAAAAAAAAAGCTCATTCTTATCTGCTTCATTTAGTTCATACAGCTGAAGAATAAACTGTCATACAATCATGCATTTGTGAGGTTATGAAGCATCTTCTCAGCTCAGAGTGAGAAGATGATCGTGGTAAAAAATAAAAGCCACTCTATTGTTGTTCAGGCCATTGTTTGTAATCTACATGTCCATGGCAAACAGTAGCTTCGACAGTAATAACATAGATCACGTTCCCTGTCATCTGTACTTTTCTCAAAATAAGCCCTGAGCAAAAGGTCTTGTAAACAAGCATCACATTCACTTACTCACTTCAAGCGAATACTCAGCAACAATACATTCTCAATCTACAAACTTGTGCTGCTAACTGCTTGGTTACACTGATCACAAGTCTCTTCTCCCTTATGAACGAATAAAAGATTATAGATGTATTCTTAAAGGAACAGCGCATCCGTTCAGCGTTCACTCGCCCTCATGTGTGATTTTATCTCCTTAATTGAAGATGTCACCGACTGTTCATATGGTGAAAGTGAATGGGGTCTGATGATGTCAAGCTCGAAATATAAACAAAAAAAGCATCAAGTGTTACAGAAGCAGTTGAGTGTTATAAATCTTCTGAAGCCATTTAACAGATCTGTGTGATCTTCAGTCCAAATCACAATTTCAAAGTCGGGGCAAAATTACTGGTTAAGACGCATTCATTGACAAATCTAGGGTTGCAGTTTCCAGAAGCTTTCCAGAAGTTTTCTGAAAATTGTGAAAATTTGTACTTTTTTTTGAAAAGTTGGACAATTTTGGGGATTTTTTTTGGAAAGTTTTGCTATTTTTGGGACATTTTTGGAAAGTTAAAAAAAAAAAATGATTTTTTAAATCCCCACAAAATTTGAATTTTTTTAAATGTGATTTTGTTTCATTGTCATACATTTTTGGGCCATTTTGGAAAGCTTTGACTATTTTTTCAAATTTCGACATTTTTGTGGGGGGAATTTTTGTGAAAAATTTGGGATATTTTCAGCCCCTTTCTCTCTTCATGTGCCATCACTGAATACATGCAAATAAAAATGAGATTTCAGGGAAATAACTTCTTAAATTTTTTCTTTACCCCGGCACAAAGCCATCGTATGACCATATAGCGCATGATTCCTATGGACTACTTTAATGGCGTAATTTTTGGAGCATGACAGACCGGTCCCCATTTATATTCATTATGTGAAACTTCTGGATCTTGCAGTGACATGAAGGTGGGGAACATGATGATGGGATTTTCTAGTTTTGGTGAACTATTCCTTTAAGAGTTTGGCAAACAATCTTTTGCGAAGTGCATGCTGTTTCTTCTGTGCAGGATTGAGTATGATACTAACTAATACAATTCATCACCTTCATGATATAAGAGATCATCCCGTGGCAAGTCTCTGTATTAGCGAACACCATTCTGTCCGTTTCCGTGTAATGTAGGTGGGTGTTATGATCTGAGCGGGCAGGTGAGGACATCCTTCGACTCTGGCACTCTCACACAAAGCCTCTGCGTTACAAATAACATACATGCCGCAGTCGTAGCTATTCTGCTGCGAGGGACATTGCTCCTCCACAAAAGGCACTTTCACCCCAGCTCCTAGGAAAGCCTCCAACTTGGCTGCGATACGCCGGGCGTGCAATGAGTTACTTCCACTCTGGGAGTCGAAGTGTGTGAACTGACCGGTGTCACGCCGAAAGAGAAGCAAGCTCCAATGTGAGCCACCGGCGGATTGATTGGAGTTATCATTGACAGCCAGAAAAACCCAGCGGCGAGACGCGAGACTCAGCGGCTCCAGGAAAACAGCGAGCTCCTCTTGACACGAGGAGTACTTGATGAACTGAGCCACTTCAGGGCTGATGAAGCAGACCTCCTCGCCCAGACTTTTGAAGCGCTCTGTTGTGAAGTACTCAAAGGTGAAACCTATGACCTGATCGTTAAGCCAGTGGGGTCCGCTTAAAAGGGCCACATCTGAGCGCCGCAGCAGACTGTCCTGGTAGCTCAACACCACTGGATCCATCCTCAAGGCCACCTGAGTTACTGTGGGCATGAGAACATAGAGATTTTACTCTTTTACATATGGGGTACCAATGTTAATACCATGTGTTATTAATCAATTTGTGGGACATAATGATGCCATTTCACCCTTAAAGGGTTAGTTCACCCAAAAATGAAAATGATGTCATTAATGACCCTAATGTCGTTCCACACCCGTAAGACGGGTCTTCAGACACAGTTTAAGATATTTTATATTTAGTTCGAGAGCTTTCTGTCTCTCCTTTGAAAATGTGTGTACGGTATACAGTCCATGTCCAGAAGGACCAGAAAGGGAATAAAAATATCATCAAAGCCCATATGGGACATCGGTGGGTTAGTTAGAATCTCTTGAAGCATTGAAAATTTATTTAGAAAAAATATTTTGGTCCAAAAATAACAAAAACTCAATCAATCAATCAATCAACTTTATTTATATAGTGCTTTTACAATGACGATTGTTTCAAAGCAGCTTCACAGTGTCAAACAGGACAATATTGCAACACATTTTGATTTGGCTAGTTTGATGTGAATAGTTTATAGAATTAAATTTGACCTACTTTATTTGTATATTTAGTTGAATAACTTGGATCATAATTTTAGTGTCCCCAAAAACTACGACTTTATTCAGCATTGTCTTCTCTTCTGGGTCTATTTTCAATCCGCGCCTGCGCAATGATGTTGCTGACGGTCATTTATGAGCTTCATTTATAGTCTGCACTGTAAAAAATAAAAACGGAAAATGTGCTGGTAATTTTCTGCCAGTACATAATCCAGAAATTTCCGTTAACCCTTAAAGGGGGGGTGAAATGCTGTTTCATGCATACTGATCTTTTTACACTGTTAAAGACTTGGAATCCCATACTAAACATAGACAAAGTTTCAAAAGTTAAGGTGGACGTTTGATGGGAGTATTTCTTTGTCAAAAATACTACTTCCGGTTAGTCATAAGTTTCGGCAAGTTTTTTGAGATCATGCGTCCCCTTTGACGTTAATGGGGGCGGAATTTCCTTGTATGGGCCTTACGGACAATTCTACCGGAAGCGCGTGAGAGAGAGCGAAGGAGAGAGCGAAAGCAACAGCCTATGCCCATCAAAGCGCTGGCTTGTAGGATGCTTGTAGGACAGGTGATGTGCACATAACAATGTCACATAAAAATGGCGTTTTTGGTTGCCAGACCAAGACAGTCCTGCACAGATTCCCCAAAAACCCCGCGGTAAGGCAACAGTGGATGTAATTTGCTTTTCCGGATCAGCAACTGAGTTGCGCGAATGTTTATATCTGTTCGCTGCATTTCGGTGCCGACTGTTTCATAAACAAGGCCCAGCTCGACGCCGGATTTTCCCGATCGCCTAATGCTGAATGATGGAGCAGTCCCAACGTTAGAAGGGTGAGTGAGACTGCTTCAAATGTCTGTGTTTTTTTTAGTCCGCTTACTGTCTACACAAACCACGCGTAAACACACAAACACACGTGCACAACTGCACTTCCCACATGTACACCTTCAAAGACAAAAATACGACGATATAATTCAAGTATAAATATGTAAATAACACAAGCCGCTAAGCATATTATATAGTTAGTGTATAACTTGTACCACATAGAGACGTCCTGCTCTAGTCATTTTTGCTGCTGCTCCTGTTCAACTGCAGCCTCTGGGTCTGATTCCGGATCATAGATGTATGGCTGTATCTGATTAAAAGCCATATTTTTATTTTGAATAAAGTTTTTTTTCCCGCTGTTAGGGATGACAGCTTTACGACGCACTCGACTCAACACAATAGCAGCAGCGCGCACACGTCATTATTTAGCTCCGCTCACACGACACGCCCCCACCCGCTCGGCTTTTTTCGGAAAGACTCGGAACAGCGCATCTTTCTTATATAATTATTAAAAAAAATAAAGACTTTTCGGAGATATGCAGGATGCAATGCTACTCTATAGGTACTCAAGATTGACATGACACTGACTGAAACTGAGTGTTTCACCCCCCCTTTAAAACAAAAAACGAATTCATGTGTAGTTCAAAACACAGGTAAAACACCTGTAAAAAAACAATACGGAAAATTACTTAATTTCATTTCATTTATACAGTACATTGTGCCCTATTTTTACAGACTTTTTTTTACAGTGTGAGGTAGACGCAGTTGTGAACACGGATTGAAAACAAACTCAAGAAAATTCAAAATAAAGTGGTAGTTTTTGTTATTTTGGGACCAAAATGTATTTTCGATGCTTTAAGAGATTCTAACTAACCCACTGATGTCTCATATGGACTACTCTGATGATGTTTTTATTCCCTTTCTGGTCCTTCTGGAAAGGGACACTATAGCGTACATACGTTTTTAATGGAGAGAAAGAATCTCTCGGACTAAATATAAAATATCTTAAACTGTGTCTGAAGATGAACGGAGGTCTTACGGGTGTGGAAGGACATTAGGGCGAGTCGTTAATAACATAAATTTCATTTTTGGGTGAGCTAACCTTTTAAGTTGTTTCAAACCTGTACGGGTTTCTTTCTTCTGTTGAACACAAAAGATGAAATTTTAAAGAATTTTGATGACTAAACAGTTCACGGCAGTCAATGATTTCAATAGTAGAAAAAAAAATATGGATACCATCAACTGTCTGTTTACCAAACCAAACTGTGAACTATCTCTTTAAAAGCTGCAGATGACACGGTTATTTAAAGGGGTGATGAATTGAGAAATCAACTTTCCCTTGATCCGTTGATATATAAAAGGTCATTGTGATATAATAATATCCTGTAAGTTTCAGAGCTGAAAACATCCTTCCTTGTTAATCAAAGAAAAGCTTTTATTGACAGCAGGCCCAGCAAACGCGAGCTATCAAATATATATTGATCAAAGACGTAATAGAACAGGGAAAAGGCGCCTCAACAGATAAATGTGTAACTGCTTCAGTAGCCCCGTCCACCGACTCGTGCAGCTAAACAAGCAATAAACATGCTGAAGACAGCAAGATATTACGCTGAGGCTTGTTCACTTCATTTCACTGCGGAATCGTTTGTAAACAAGACACAGGTCGACACTGGATTTGCAGACATATTGAGATTAAAACACAATGCTGTTTCTTCTATATTCGATTCGACAGGAATGGTGCAGCACACTTATGTGAGTAAAACGTGTTTTTATATGTGATAGTGCTGCATTACAGATCGTATTAATGATGTGTTTGTGTCTAACAGAGCATACCTCAGAACGCTGTCACAGGCTGGAGAATCCTTTATTTGTTGGTTCATTACGATTCGGGATCAGACTCGGAGATGTAACGTTATGGGCCAGGGCTTGCAAAGCCCCACATCTCTGGGCTGTGTGTTTTGCATACGGGCTACTAAAACCTAAGCCTGTCGGCAGGCTTTTTTGTAGGCATCGCCTTTTATTTTACACAAACGACCAAAAATAATACTCTGCTAGTTAAAGGTGCACTATGCAACTTTCCGTCCACTGGAGGGCGCCTATTCAAAACAAATGCGTAGTTTGATGACGCAAAGTGTGAGCGCAGTATCTTGGGACATGTGGTCTTCACCTCACAGCCGGTGGAAAATAGGACTCGGGCAGAAATCATGTTCATGCATGCGGTTATTAACGTTACTGTAGTCTAAAGCAGAGCAGGACCGAGTGTTGTGGAGCTGAGCACGGCCGCTGGAGTGATTGTTAAACAAATACCCGCCTCGCGAATACCGGGACTTTTATTATGACGAGACGGGACACAGTCGCCGGGCGCCTGCACTGATCCGCTCTTCCGGTTATGATTTTGAGGTAATACAGCCCTGTTTATCATAGTAGATACATTTAAGTGTTTTTAAAACAATGTTATGACGTTACTCCGTGGTTTCACTTGTTCACACTGCTAAGAGTAAAGCGCTCCTGCCAAATAAAACCCGAAACCGAGGGTAACGCAGATATGACGCGATTGACAGGCGACTCCCTCAAACGCAATCCTGAAACATCCCGGTCATTAGTTAAAAATCGCAATTTTCTCACAATTTACAAATAGTTGGAAACATTTGGGATATTGTAGGTACTCAACTGAACAAAATATATAACACTGGCCTAGTGGTTTTTGGATATTTTACTGCAAAAATACTACATAGTGCACCTTTAACTAAAGATGTTTAATTTTTTATTGATATATCTGTACCAAAAAAGTCCCTTTTTCAATGATGTACGACTTGCATAGATGGGGATATCCGATCTGTCTGCTTACATGGCAAGCGCAAATGTGCGTATCCAATTCATCGGATTTATTAATTTCCACATATGAGTGAGGCCTGAAACCTATCTGAGAATATCGTAATCCATGCACTTTATTGCTTGAAGGGGGTCTCGCCCAGGGTCTAATTCAATGTAGAACCGCCACTGAGTGTGCCCACCGATTGGGCGGGGCAAGTAATAAAAAACTATATTTCAATCAATCGCGGGTGGATGAGAAATAAATCATTGTGTTTGTTTGATAAAGACGTTTACGAGCCCTGTCAGAGAATTATTCCGGTTGCCGCTTTCAAAACAATCCCTCCCTCATGTGAACTGAACTGACAGGGGAGCTGAAGCTCATTAAATATGCAAATCTTATCCAATCCTAGCCGTGGGCGTTTACTTTCAAGTCTCCAGCGACACGCCCACCATAACCCAGCGTTTTTGAGAGAGCCTCACAAACCATTGTAGAAAATTATTACTATTACTTATTAATTATGATGTTTTTGAATGTAAAAACCACATGAAAGTCATTAGTTGAGCTTAGACAACAGTATATATTTTTTTATTTTTAAAAACCACATAGGTGTTTAAATGTAAAATAAATAAATATTTTGAAAATAATAGCCCTTATAAAACATCTGATTTTACATTTTTATAGTCATATCCAGTTGGGAGAAATATTTTTTTTTTGTGGTAAATATTTGGTAAAGATTCTTTATTTTACAGAGTACTACTGTTGCCCTGATGGAAATGTATAACTGTTCCAAAAAAAGTATTGTCCGAAGCTCCGCTGGGAAGGAAATATAGAGACGGCTTTAATGGAATACCCCCGGTCTATATGTTTAATGTCGCCATGAAACGGAAGTTGCGATAGTCTTTTCTTCTTTTTTGTAACGTATATCAGATTGAAGCGCCTTCTCAAACAAGAACAAATGTAGGTCGGGGCTTAATTTTGTGGGGAATTGATTGGATGGCTGCTATTGGTGGATCTCATGTGAGTGACAGGTTGCCCCGCCCTCGTGCCAGTCATCAGATAAAAGATATCAATGCAAGGGAAAGTTATTTTGATTCAACAATACAAGACACATGAATTCAAAAAATAATGATGTGCAAGGATAAATAACTTATAATAGATATTCTGTAAAAAACAAAACAAGAATTGTATATTTAATCTTTCTGATAATACCTTTCTAAACGCATTACTTTTCACCAACAAAGTACTTTCTATTTGTATTACCACTCTATTGTTATTACTCTAATTCTAGTACATCATGTGCCTTCTAGTATTACATATAGGTAACTTTAAAATATTAAAGTTGTCTTATTTTTCTCATTGCTCAATCACTCCTGCACTGCGCACTGGTCAAACAAACACGATTACACTTCAGAGTTCTCTGCATTCTTCCTCTGTTTAAAAGCACATCGACAATATATTGTTTATTACCTTGCAAAAGAAAGAAACAGCCTTCATAACGTCCACCTTCCTCTACCACAAGAAGCGCACTGACGGCAGGTGCCGTAAAGCGTTAACTGTTGTGACAGAAAATGTCGCGCTTCTACTTGTTTTGCGACAGTATTGAGGGGCAGGGTACATACACGCCTCTTTTAAATGCCAGACGGTGATTTGTTAACACAACGTGACGGAACTAGTCACGTACTGCCTCTCTGAAAGGCAGCCACCGCCCATCGCCGCAGATGACCCCGCCCATTCGCGTCTGGACGCTGATGAGAAGCAGCACTGATTAAGCAGAAAAAACAGAAAGGAGTTTCAAGCGAGCGACTCCCACGAGAAAAGAAACGCCGCACTGTTCGGAAATTTCAATGGGGAGAAGATTATAGTCCGTTTTTAATCGAAATGGCAAAGTGGTACGTTTGTTCGGACGCGAGAAAGTTGCAACGGATAATTTGAGAGAGACAATTCTGGGATATTAGTGGACTCGAGCTGCGCTGGATTTGATCTGTCCTTAAAGGAGAAGCTGGATTTTTTTTTTACACTGAACTCAAGAGAGGTGAGTTTTAACGTTAGTGGCTTGAAATGATCTTCACTTGTGTTTTCAGCGAATTATACAAAGTATCTTATCGTGACCCGAAGTTTTTTTCCCCCGCATCTCCTGCGTTGTGTGTATTATGATTGGACGTGCGCGCGCCTGCTCGTGGCATAACGATACGTGCAAAACAATACTGTGATATTTCTTCTGATTCAGTGTCAACAGACACAAGCGTAACCAGTGAATGGTTTAACTAGTATAAATGTGTTAGGATAACTTTAGGAACGGATGAATATACCCCTTATTTAAGGTGTGACAGATGTCATGGGTGAGGGTGAGGATGAGGATGGTGGTGCATGTATTATTGAGGACTCACTTCAGCCCCAGTGCTGCAGTAATCACGGGCCAAATCTGCACAGTCATCCGGACCCAGAATGTTTCCTCTCTCTCTCTCTCTCTCTCTCTCTCTCTCTCTCTCTCTCTCTCTCTCTCTCTCTCTCTCTCTCTCTCTCTCTCTCTCTCTCTCTCTCTGTCTCTCTCTCTCTGTCTCTCTCTCTCTGTCTCTCTCTCTCTGTCTCTCTCTCTCTGTCTCTCTCTCTCTGTCTCTGTCTCTCTGTCTCTGTCTCTCTCTCTCTGTCTCTCTCTCTCTGTCTCTCTCTCTCTGTCTCTCTCTGTCTGTCTCTCTCTCTGTCTCTCTGTGCGTGTGTACTTAAGTCAAGAGTTGAAGGTGTGTGCGAATGTCATTGCATTTATTTATTTTTCGAACATGAGAGAATAAAAATACAATAATGTTCAGACATTTAAAAGTAAAATAAAAAAAACAGCAAAGTATCTAACTTTCCTGTAAAAATACATGCTTTTATCTCCTCTACGAAAAAGAAGTAGGAAGAAGTACAATTAAAAAACCTACCCCTTTAATTCTTATTTTCCTTTAAATAACATACATATGCCTACACCTACACGCATACAAATCTACATATATACATACACATGTACACATTTGTATATATATATACATACATACACATCTATATCCACATACACATGTACATACATACATACATAATTCAAAAGTAACCACTAACAAGTATTACAAATCATAACAAAGGAGCGCTTCCATTTTCCTACAGTACTTCTGGATACTTCATAAGAATCTTTTCTCTATACATTTTTTTAAAGAGGATTATGTTAGAGCATTGCTTTAAATTTTCATCTGTTTTATTCCACAAGTGAACTCCACATATTGATAAACAAAGTCTTTTCCTTGTTGTTCTAAATCTATTAATCTTAAAGTTTCCACTTCCCCTTAAGTTGTACCCTCCCTCCCTCTCAAAAAACATATTTTGTATATTCCCAGGCAATAGCCTTTTTCTTACTTTGAACATGAATACTGCAATTTGATGTTTGATTTGATCATAGTATTTTAATAATCTCGAATGAATTTGTGTGTTCACCGAATCCAACATTATGAATGATTCTCATAGCTTGTTTTTGTATTATTACTAACGGCTGTAGTGAATATCGGTAAGTGCTTCCCCAAACCTCTACAGAGGAGTTCAAATAAGGTAACACTAATGAACAATACAAGATGCGAAGAGATTTAAAATCCAGAATTGCAATTCTTCTAGACAGTTTGGTTTTGATGTATTAATACTGTATTTAAATGGCAAACTTTCAAACCAAGAGGCATCTCTGCGAATGAATTATGCTACAGCTTTTCTAATAACTAACTAACTAACCATTTTGCATGACTTTAAACCTGTAATTAGGATTTTTTTAGTGGATAAAGTCAGTTTTCTCAGGTGTAGTTCATCACATTTACCTATCAACATGTTCCAGTAACATTTGACTATTATATAAAGTGTCCAAATCAATAGTTTTTAAAGTCCTCATGACACCTATTAAACTTTGATTAAACATGATGCCAGTAAACATGACTTCACCAAGATTTTGGGGTATTTCATAATAATGAAGTATATCATAATGCAGTGCTGATTGACATAGACTTCATCACTGTATAGAACACTATCTGTCTCAATCTGTGATGAGAAGCCACATCAGCTCACAAACACTCGACTGACGATATGAAGTGAGTTAAACATGTTATTAAATGTTGTATTTTGTTGAACAGGTTTATGAACGCTTCACTAGTTTGTGAAGATGTTTGACTCCTGTTGCTTGTTCAAACGCACGTTATAAGCAACTTCAGACAGAGCAGCGTTTACTGTGTGTTCACACACCGCCGCCAGCGAGAGCGTCAAGGTGGCCGGAAGTCATTTATTTTCAATGGGAGCCGGCGGCGAGCTCCGGCGAGAGCGGCACGTTGCGTCTTGGACGATTTGGCCGTTGAGGAGAGATGAAATCAGCTCAACTTTACTTACCAATTGGAATGTAGAAGTGCTCCGCTTAAGAGAAATCCAGAGAACGCAGGCCTGTAAACTTTGGTTCCGACCAAATTAGTTCCCAAACAAAATAGAGGAGAAGTTGATCATTGCTGTGCGGGTTTCCTTATCATTTATGACGTGATCATTCATAGTGATTCATTCTTACTTTCACATTTAAACGATTTCATGAGGTTAACTTATGCCCTGCGTGTGGTCAGTCTGCCCATCAACATGCTTGATTGCTTTGCAGCCTCTTTAAATACAGTTAAAAAAAGACCAAGCATTCGATCTACGTCAGAGCGGCAGCGCGTCCATGAAGCTTTCTTCAGCGTCGTTGCCAGAGCAAATTTTTACTCGTGATCACAGAGCCGCTCTTCGCTAACACACTGGGCATATATTACTTTAATTAAAATCGCAGCCTTTACGCTTTCATAATCACACATAACCCAAATCACAATTGTGGTTTGATTTTGCTTAATTATGCAGCCCTACTAGGGGATAGGGAACGATAAACACAGTGTAAATATGCTTTCAATTGGGGCAAATAAAGCCTGGTTTCATGTTAGTGTCACGCAAACCCCAAAATGTACCGTACTCTGCACAGAATATATTTTACAGCGATATGAAGGAGCTCAGGAGGAGAAACTGTTAGCGATTGGGAGGAATCTGTGGCTTTACTGAGCTCAACGACTTTAGACGAGCTGTGATTGTAAACCAAACACTATTGGCTATTTAAAAAAAGGGGAGGAGCTGTTTTGATATGCCTCGCCCCCTCATGTCTCAGTGGAAATTCTGTCAACATTAAATAACTGAAGTCACTTCAGTGGGCCTTTAGACAACAATACATCTGTTTTTATCATTTGAAACCTAACAAACACTTTTATTCTGCATGCTGAATAAGTCGGTTTGATACTTTGTTTTTTTGAATGCAGCTCGTACATTTAAATGGACTGCATTATAACATTTAGAGTTCCTTAAATGCTGTTTGGGATCACTTTACACTGGTTGTGTTGTCTTTGTATTGTGGAGTTACTGAGGAAAGTCTGCTGTTATGGGTGGCAGTGTTGTTTCTAGGGCTGGGCGATATGGAGCAAAAAATATATCTCGATATACGATATATATCTCTATCTTTACAGGAAAAATAACCCCCTAAAAACTACAGCAAAAACAAATATGCCAAATACCACAAATACCACAAAAGTGCAAAGAGGTCAGTTCATGAAGGAACAAAGTGCTTTTGCGACATAAAAAAAAAACTCCCTGATAACTGTAAAAGAAAATAAATAATACATATTGCCTTCTTTTCATTTATTTCATGCTTTCAAAAGATGAATCAAAGACTCCCTTTTTTACACTTAAAGTAAACAGTAAGCATTCTGCAGAAAGATGGGGGCATGACTGAGATATTAATAAACTGATTTTGTCATGACACCACTTCCTGTTATATTTATATTAAAATTCAAATAGTAGATCTCGCGCTCTTTACTAAAGCGTGACTAAGCGCCTCATCATGCGGATCATGTAGGCTACACATTAGCTGATTTTCACTTCTTTTCCAGTTACAGAACTAAATATGAATGTCAGAAGGTAGGCTATATGATACAGTACAACTTACAGAAGAGCACTGTGTCTCAGGACACCCGGGATGTCGCCCTCTTGGTTAAAACATGAATAGACCTATTCACCATAATCGCGTGATAAAGCTGACAAAATAATAATGATATTGCAATACTTTTTAAATGTTTTCAAATATGCGATAATTTTGACATTTTAACCGAAAACCATGCGATCAGTTAGACACAAATCATAAACTGACATGATTGTGACCGCGTCTCGCACCAATAGAGTCAATCACCTGACTGTGGGTGAAACTTGCGATTTGAACTATGATGAACATTAATATTTCTTTATGAATTTTAGCAAGCAGTTGTGTTAGAAGGAAAACATGGTCTCTAAACTGAGTCCTGAACAACGCGCGTGCTTGTCAACATGATAACTAATCCTAACCTGGTTGCGGACGCCGCCGTGTTCAATGAGACAACACGCGAGGGGAAGGGGGAACAAAAGCGACGAGGCGGGAGGCGCGAGCGCAGCACAGAGAAGGCAACAAGCAAAGTGGCGGAATCAGAATTAAATATAAACAATATATCTATATATACGATGTGTCCAAATCCATATCGAGTTGAAAAAATATCTCAATATATTTAAAATATCGAGATATTGCCCACCCCTAGTTGTTTCCCCAGCACAGGTGACGTGAGGAATGTAAAGGCCCTGTCTCAGCTGTTATAGATTGTGCCAAGACATGACTACTCTGACAACTGGCCTTGTATACGACACCCCAGAAATGATCTAAACCCCCATGTGTCTGCATGCATGCTTCTCAACCAGATTCATACGTTAACACTTGTTCTAAATGCATGCACTTGCAAGAAAGCACTGTGCTAGTGGTGAATATCATAGTCCTGAATTATTATATGCATGCATTAACATGACTCTAATGACTTATTTTAAGCGTATACTATGGGGCTGTCGTTTATGTAAAACACAACAAAAGACTTTTTGTTGCAATCAGTGAGATTCTTGAGGGATCTTTATTCAGAGGCTTTCAGTTTGAAACCAAATCACATCACAGGTTTAAAATTCCTTGTTATTAAATATTAACACGGATCAGAAATAGAAATTGCATCATATGGCCTGGAGGGAGAAGGTAAAGTCGAATGAGAATCACTCAAACGCTCATTTTTGTGACTAGTTTGTCCTATTTTTTTTCCCCCTTCTGGATTCAGTTTTTTTCTGTTTTAGTTTTTGCTTGATTTTTATAGTGGTTAATGAATTGAAATCATGAAGCTTACACAGTTTAACATCAATATATTAAAAGTTTTTAGGACCCTATTAAATCTGTTTTTCTTTTTAATTTATCTGATTCTAATGGTTATACATTTTTAAATAATCATTTAATAAACTCTTAAAACTGAATTTATATTAAATAAAAAAATATAAAACATTTATATTAAAAAGGGCCCTATGAATGTTTTTTTTTTCCCTCAGAAATTCTGTTGGTTTAAATTTTTCTGGATTTATGATATCATACAATAGCCTAGAAATCTAGACACACCCTAGTGGCAGCAAATCTAATCTGCCGCGAGTGTCGTCTAGCAACTCTCAGTACCCTTCTGAGCTGTAAACACCAAACTCTGGTCGGGCCAATCACATCATGTATAGAGTCGGCGGGCGGGGCCATAATGACGACGGCCGAGTTGCGCTTGCATGCTTCTAGTAAACACAGATGCTGGCGAACGGCGGTCTTTCCAATCAGCTTTGACCGCGATTCTGGAAGACTTGAGTTAAGCTTTTCTCTGAGAAAAGAACAAAGAACGGCACTGAAGTCATTCTTAAAAAGGGAAGATGTGTTCGGAGTTTAGCCGACCGGATACGGCGAATGTTTAATCTATCAACAAGCTCTGTTTCACCTTCGTTGCTCTGGTTGGTTGTAGCGCTATCCTATCGCGTGCAGAGGGAGTTTGAAAGACAACCGTTTATCCGCCCCTCGGATTGAGCCGTCAACGGTGAGTTTCCAGACCAAACATCTTGATGTGGGTCTGGCTTGTCAGGCTAGGCTTTAGTCTTTCAGAGTCGCAGTCAAAGCTGATTCGAAAGGCCGCCGTTCGCCAGTTTCTGTGTTTACTAGAAGCACACAAACGCAACTCGGCCGTCATTATGTTAAGCCCCGCCCACCGACTCTAAACACGATGTGATTGGCCCGACCAGAGTTTGGCGTTTACAGCTCAGAAGGGTATTGAGAGTTGCTAGGCGACACTCGCGGGCAGATTAGATTTGCTGCCGCTAGGGTGCGTCTAGATTTCTAGGCTAACTAAAGCCCTATTCACACAGGATTAGTATTATCTGGGGACCTCTGATGATTTGTAATAATTGCAGAGAATGTCTGTGATCTTAATCCTGTGCGAATAGGCCATGTCCTAAGGTAAAAATTAAAACTATATTTCGCTGAACACCAAGGTACTGTGATAATATTAGTCCCATGCGAATCGGCATCTCTGTAAATTTGACCGGGATTAGGCAGAACGTATATCATTTTTACAAGGTTTTTGTTTCCTGTGCGCATTTATATCTTTATCTTCTACGAAGAATGGAGGCTGCATTCATAATGCACATCGTAATGAATTCCCGTGCGGCACTTTCCCTTTAGAATGAGTACCAATTTGGGAACAAATTGCTTGAATGGTGTGTTTAATATTAATATCAATACTATTCTTAATGAAAAACATGACAACAGAACAGTACTATGACAAGCTTGATTTTACATGTAGCTTTGAAACTGAATCTTCCACTGTATATCGTCAGCTTCTCGCTGGTGAGAAATGAAATCTGACTCCTGTCGCTGGTCTGTGGTCACTTTAGTTTTTAATTGTAGCGTCTGTTCTCTAACTGAACAAAATTATTTTTATTGCTATAAAACTATCAAAACGATATCGAAACATATTTTATCATCATTATTATATCTATAGCGAAAGTCTTGACATCATATCCGAGAGATAAGTCAGTAAATTCTGTTCTGTAGTTTCCGTACGTGAGTATTTGTTGTAGCTGGCTATATATAAAAAAAAAAAAAAAAGAAAAAAAAAAGGTGTGTACTGTGCTAATTAATTGAGATTTCTTACAGCTCTTACAGGTTGTTGGCCTTGTTTGTTTCGTTGCTTCTATTGCTCTACCCTTTTTTTGTAAGTCGCTTTGGATAAAAGCGTCTGCTAAATGATTAAATGTAAATGTAAATTCGAGTAAAATCACAGGCTTTGCTTATCCCGTGCAAATGTGCCACACGAAACTCAGATGTGGGAGTAATTTCTAAATCACAGAGATCCCCAGATAATACTAATCCCCTGTGAATAGCGCTAAAGACACGCAAAACATCCAGACGTCAGATTTAAATAGCAATATTTAGTGGATATTAGACTGTAAATCCCATTGCATTTCGCCCTTGTTTTCCTCATCACGGAAATCATTGTGCCCTGTATGACTCCGCATGATGAATCTGGCATGTAGGAGAAATCTGGAGCATTTTTGGACCACAACAATAAGAGGAAACTGCCATAGGAAGTATTGAAACTCACGGTAATCAAGTTGCCCGGATTTTACTTTGAAGGGTATGCGGTAATCCATACTTCAGGCACTGATGCTACACAATCACTGTATGTTATATGACCTGACCAAACCTCTAACCGTTAAGCACAAGCTGCCTTTTTATCGTAGTTATCTCCTAAATATGTATCTCTTGAATATGTCAGCTGTACTTCAGACAGGAAGTTATTTGCTGAATTGCAAATTGCAGACAGCTGTAAGCAGACCGACAGCTGAAAGGGAGTATGGGTCATATTCCCCAGCTGTAAATAACTGGACACAACAGTAATTATTACTTTTACCATTTGTCTGAGACCCTCCTGTATTTCAGACACGGGTTAATGCGTGTTGACAGGTCATTGTTCGGTTACCAGCCAAGCCAATTTTTTGCGTAAAGATTTTTTGCTTACATTGTGCATTTTGACTTCAGAAATATGTTGTATTGGCTTTCCAAATTGACCACAATATGTGCCAGTCCTAAATTATCATCAAGCAATAAATCATCTTGGATTTAAGTATCATACAGGCTGTAATTTTTCTCGGAGCTTGTTTTTGAGATGATCTGAAATTCAAAGCTCGGTGTTATGTTTGTCCAATCCAAATAAATATTTGCAGTGGATTTGGATGTTATTCAGATCTAATTCCAGACTTTTAAGCCTCTACAAACTCCCAGCAAAATCATTCACTGAGAACATTATTTATTGAGCTTTAATGAGTTACGATGGTTTTTCCTCTTAGATCGGGATATTAAAGGAATAGTTCAACCGAAAATGAAATTTCCCCCATGATTTACTCCCCCTCAAATCATCATAGGTGTGTATGATGATCTTTCAATCCAAGCTTTATAATAGCAGTGATTGTTGCTCTGTTTTTGAAGTCCATAAAAATCCTTCCGTCCGTCAAATAACGTGCTCCACATGGCTCTAGGAGGTTAATAAATGCCTTTAAAAGTAAATTGATGCGTTTGTGTAAAAAAAAATAAAAAAATCCATGTTTAAAACTTTATAAAGTAAAGTTTCCGCCGATTGCCTTCCGTATTCAGTTCATGGGAAAAGTGTTGAAAGTTCCTCTGCAGTTCAAAGGCTAAAGCTATGAGTTACACTCGTCAGACGTTGCGTACACATCTTGAAATCCGAGAAGGCACTTTCAACACTTTTCCATGGACTGCAAGCTCTCGGGCAGAACTTTAATTAAAGAAGTTTTAAATATGGATATTTTTCTTACACAAACGCAACGATTTGCTTAAGAAGGCCTTATTAACCTCCCGTAGCCGTGATGGGATGGGAGCGTAATTATTTTTTACCGAGAGTTGGCAGGACTGGGAATCGTAATGACACTATAATGCCACCAATACAAATATACTGTTTATATAAATTAACTATAAACTCAATTCTAGTTGCCCTGTCTCTCTATTAGTGTTGTCACGATACCAAAATTATGACTTCGATACGATACCAGACTAAAATATCGATATATCGATACTAAATGGTTACCACAGTAAAAAAAAAAAATGTGGCCAGCATGTTCCTTAGGGTTGGGCATCGTTTTGATTTGAACAATTATTGATCAATTACTATTAAAATTCTCACAAATTTTTGCTATCTCAATGTATTTTTTACAATGGGGTAATTGTGTTGCAATAGCTTACACACAGCACAAGAAAGCTTGATTTCAAATGGTAAATTGAATTTAAAAGACGAGTAAAACGTAATAAAATAAGAACAAATAAACAGATTACAAACAATAGCACAAATAAATGCAATAGAATAGAAGATACAAATTAAATAGACTGCTTTATTTTTTCAGGTAGGTCTAACATTCAGAAAAGAAACTGAATTAAAAAAATGCATAGTAATTACATTTAAAACAACATTGGATAATGTTCTTTGTTAAAAATTCAATAGCGTACAGATGAAACTATTAAAGGGGGGGTGAAATGCTGTTTCATGCATACTGATCTTTCTACACTGTTAAAGACTTGGAATCCCATACTAAACATAGACAAAGTTTCAAAAGTTAAGGTGGACGTTTGATGGGAGTATTTCTTTGTCAAAAATACTACTTCCGGTTAGTCATAAGTTTCGGCAAGTTTTTTGAGATCATGCGTCCCCTTTGACGTTAATGGGGGCGGAATTTCCTTGTATGGGCCTTACGGACAATTCTACCGGAAGCGCGTGAGAGAGAGCGAGGGAGAGAGCGAAAGTAACAGGCTACGCCCATCAAAGCGCTGGCTTGTAGGATGCTGGACAGGTGATGTGCACAATTAACAATGACATAAAAAAGTGCGTTTTTGGTTGCCAGACCAAGACAGTCCTGCACAGATTCCCCAAAAACCCCGCGTTAAGGCAACAGTGGATGTAATTTGCTTCTCCGGATCAGCAACTGAGTTGCGCGAATGTTTATATCTGTTCGCTGCATTTCGGTGCCGACTGTTTCATAAACAAGGCCCAGCTCGACACAGGATTTTCCGATCGCCTAATGCTGAAGGATGGAGCAGTCCCAACGTTAGAACCGCAGGCGGTGAGTGAGACTGCTTCAAATGTCTGTGTCTTTGCCTATGCTCATCAAGTAGCCCAAACATGATCACGTATAGTTAATTGATCAATGGAGCATGCGATGTGTAGTGCGTGTACATTTGTTTAGCTGGCCGCTATATGTGTAACTTTATGTTTGTGTATTGTAAAAGCACTCCAAACAACAATACACAAAGAGGGGGGAAATATGTTGAACTAAATAAGCACGCTTCTTCATTCAAATGCGCTACTATTCCGTGTCTTTCTATGTAAACACTAGCCTGCCAAGCAAAACCAGTCCGCTTACTACAATTGTCTACACAAACCACGCGTAAACACACACACACACACACACACACACGTGCACAACTGCACTTCCCACATGTACACCTTCAAAGACAAAAATACGACGATATAATTCAAGTATAAATATGTAAATAACACAAGCCGCTAAGCATATTATATAGTTAGTGTATAACTTGTACCACATAGAGACGTCCTGCTCTAGTCGTTTTTGCTGCTGCTCCTGTTCAACTGCAGCCTCTGGGTCTGATTCCGGATCATAGATGTATGGCTGTATCTGATTAAAAGCCATATTTTTATTTTGAATAAAGTTTTTTCCCGCTGTTAGGGATGACAGCTTTACGACGCACTCAACACAACAGCGGCGCGCACACGTCATTATTTAGCTCCGCTCACACGACACGCCCCCACCCGCTCGGCTTTTTTCGGAAAGACTCGGAACAGCGCATCTTTCTTATATAATTATAAAAAAAATAAAGACTTTTCGGAGATATGCAGGATGCAATGCTACTCTATAGGTACTCAAGATTGACATGACACTGACTGAAACTGAGTGTTTCACCCCCCCCTTTAAAGTTACACAAGTTGATCAGTCGAGCAGTGTGATCGTTTGTCTTTTTGTAGGTTGAATAACAAATGACTGCTGTCCCTTTAAGACTAACGGACGCATGGATCCTAAACACTGTTCCTGTTACTCGTTCTTCCTGAACTGTTTGCGACTGTGTTTACGTGAATACTCTTCCAGATGTGCACTGATAATTCTTTGAGTGTATTTGACCAATAATAAGCTGGAAAAGGAAGCAAATGTTTGTACTTGTATCATGTCAGAGGCGGCTTTATTACGGTAGGCTATGTGTGTGTGCGCTTCAGATGTGAGCACGAAATCTGCGGGGATTAGTAGAATTAATTTATGTGCTATCCTGCGTGAAATTCAGACCGATCACACACTAACACTAACACACTGTCATGAGGAAAAAGTCCAGCAGAACGCGCGTTCACCGTGCTCAGAGGTTAACCGGGCTGAGTGAGAATATGCCGGTGTGTGTCAACTCGCTTTCAGTCGGAGAGGAGAGCGCAGCTGGTATCGATACTGTAAAAACTGAGAATCGTATCGTTTCAGATATTCCAGTATCGAGAAAGGAGGCTTCCCCATGCACTTTGTAGCCGTGAAAATCGAAAATGATTTTCACGAAAAGCCATGAAAATTGAGTCAGACCAGAAAGCCACGCTGCAATGACTGCTGTTGGAAAATGATTCCTCAGTTGTTCTCACCAAAATTTTAGGGCAGTCTGAAGTAACCAAAAAGAAGGCGTGACATTTGCTGTGCGTGCGTATGTGTGCGCGTGCCTGTGCTTGGATAGATGATTTACGTTGAATTTAATGTGTGTGCTTCGTTATTATATTATTGAACTGAAAGCCATCTTAAACAAAAACGACATTGCAGGTTTTTATTCAACGGGAGTCATTCTTCTGGGATTGGGATGGGATGGGAATTTCCCCCAGTTTTTTGTGGGATTGGGATGGGACAAGATTTTTTTTTTGTGGGAGTGGGATGGGAGAGGTTTTGTAAATCCACAAAGACGCACGGAAAAACGTCTTGAAAAACGCTGGCGTTAAGCTTGCGCGATAATCGTCCTGGTGTGCACAGGCCTTTACATTTAAGTGAAAAATTCTTGTAATTTCTGTGAAGAAGTTTCTGGTGAATTTGTTTTTGTTTTGTTTTGTGAATTCAGCCTCTGGGTCTTGGGTCTGTGGTGTTTTCTTCACCCATTTTACTGGCTTCAAGGTGAAAATCGCATTTCCAATTGTTTAGAAAAGTAAAAAAAAATCCTTTACAAACTGTGTGATTTTTGAGGATATTATTTATTAGGGCTGTGCAATATATTGAAAATATCACAAATGTACATATCGCAACGGCACGCAATAGCTGAATAATTTTAATAGGCTACTTCAGCATTGTGAAAAGTGTACGTTTTAATAACAGAGAATCGACTGGGCACACAACTGTTACTTATGTGACTTGCTTGACGTTAAAAAGAGTTATTAAACGCAATATTTTTTTGCGAAAAACAATAACTTGTAGTCTTGCGCTGTCTGACACACACACACATGCGCGCACACACACGGAAACGTGAACGATTTGTGACATAAATGTTTGCTAAAACACTGCTGGTCACTTTCAGAAGTTGTAGCAATGCTTTCTTTTCCCAGAAAGAATGTGAAACACAAATTGTTTAATTCTCAGTTTTTAAATATTTTTTAAATATAATTTTCAATATTGTATCGCATATGCAATATCTTGTTAAATAATGCAATATTCAATATCACATTTTTCTTCAATATCGCACAGCCCTATTATTTATGTAAACATTTCCTTTACAAACCGTGTGATTTTTAAGGATATTATTTATGTTTGTAGCATTTCAGGTTTTGTTTAAACTCCTAAACTTAAGCATGAGCAATAGTGGTGCTTTGCAGTAGTTTGGATGTAATAGTAAGCCAGCTTAAGTAGGTAAGTAGGTGTCTGTCTGCTCTTGATAAATGTGCAGCAGCAGAACAGGTGTTGACAAGCCATCTTTTGTAGCCTGGGGCCCTAGTAAAGGGGGCACTAAAAAACTGGGCCGTTTCTCTAAAGCACAGGATCGTAAGGGAAAAGTGGGACTGCTCTGACCTTCTTATCAAAGTGAGAAGAGACCGCACCTGATCTTTTCGAGTAAAGTGGTCAGTCTTCACCAGTCCTGCTCAATATCTCTTAGTGTTTGACAGGAAGGCCTGTTTGGGGCCGCAGGAGAAATGTCAGAAACTGCTGGCTGAAGGGGAGGAAAGATGTATAAGTGGCTTATCTCGTCTCAAATCTTGGGTACTAGGGTCCTGCACACTGTGCGATTTTCAAAATCCTTTGCGAATGTCCCTTGTCAGACTGTACGAACATGATCCCCGTGTCACACTGTAAGATCTCAGTTGTCATTAATGTCAGACTGTACGATAGTTTAGGCGCGCTAAAAACGGACGCGTGCAAGAAATCTCACCCGGAGTTTTATATCATCAATGAATGACTCGTTGGGTGACAGTGAGCTGCATTACACGCGGGACTGAAATGCTGGCTACAAAGAAATCTCTAGCTCTCGTTTTGGTCATAGTTTGTCTTGAAAAACCGAGATATTTGACTGTCGTCGTAGGAGAAGTCACACTGCAGGATTCTGTGCCAAATCTTCTGACACTGCCAGAATTTCATCTGAGGTAAAATCTGATCGCAGCGCTCATTAATCGGCTGCCGGTGAACATGTCAAACTAACGACCAAAGACGTCAGATTTTAGCCTAGGATCTGAGGAATCTTTTAGGATTTCCTAAATTTGTCTCAGACGGCCAAATCGTGGCCAAAATCGCACAGTGTGCATCCGGCGCCGAGAGCACACTGTGCGATTTTGACCAAGATTTGGCCGTCTGAGACAAAATGTGCGAATCCTAAAAGATTCCTCTGATCCTTGGTTAAAATCTGAAGTCTTTGATCGTTAGTTTGAAATGTTCACCGGCAGCCGATTAATGAGCGCTGAGATTAAATTTGACCTCAGATGAAATTCTGGCAGTGTCAGAAAATTTGGCGCACAATCCTGCAGTGTGACTTCTCTATGACCAAAATGAGCGCTAGAGATTTCTTTGTAGCCATGATTAAATACCGTATGTAATGCAGCTCACCGTCAACGAACGCATCATTGATTGATATAAAACACCGGATGAGTTTTCTTGCGTGCGTCCGTTTTAACGCAGCTATCGTACAGTCTGACATTAATGACAACTGAGATCTTAGTGTGACGTAGCTTACAGAGGGGATCATGCTCGTATAGTCTGACAAGCAACAATCGTAAAGGACTGTTAAAAATCGCACTGTGTGTACACGGCTTTAAAATGAGCTGTCTGCAAAACCAGTCGGCTGTCATTTTTAATGTAATAGAAAAGGAAGGTAACCAGTAAAGCAGTTACATCCTGTTGTCATTTTTCTCACATTCTGACTTGGTTATTTTCTTTCTTTTAGAACATAATGTCACAAATACAAAGAACAGCTTACTCCATTTCATGCAACAAAAGTGCTGATTATACTGTCAAGCTTTAAAAAGGACAATAAAGCAACACTAAAGCTCCCTAACACTGTGTCCTAGCCATGCATGATGCAACTGAATTCCAGCTGCAGTTTATCCGTCTACATGGAGCACTTTTCCTCGTGGAAATTTAGAGATTTATCATTTAATATGTTTTCTAAACTTCCACAATGAATTTCATCTAGCCCATGTGTAAAGTTTAATTCCTTGTATAGTATGAGACAGAGAAAAACATGAAAGACCCAAACAAAACATGAACAAACTGTTTTATTACTGCATTTATCCACGCCAATAGGTATCAGCTGGGCTTGATTAACTGTGGTTAGTGGTTTTCCAAAGTTACTAACTACTCAGCATGTTCACCAGCCACAATTTTGACATTTATACCATGTGGAAAAACTGTCTTAGATATATTTAATATTAATATTTTATTATTTTAATATTAGTCAGCAGGTTTATTAGGCTGCTGTCACTTTAAGAGCTGACGCACGGATCCATTACACCGTTACGCATGCGGTTTCTTTCTCAACTGTTTATCTTCACTTAAAACTGACTTTGTTTACGTGAATACTCAGCATTTTGCCAAGACCAAGACCAGCATTTTGACAATTATTTTGTGTGTATTTGACTGTTAAAGCGCAATATGCAGTGAAAAACAGTTAAATGTAATGCTGAGACACATTGGGTGTTTGAGCACAAAATAAAATTTTGCACAATATGTGCAATCCCACTGTGAAATTTAAGCAACTATTAATCTGGAGCAAATTAAACGAGTGAGTGGAGGCAGCTTTGTGTGTCACTCGCTGTCGGAGAGATGAGAGAGTTTTGTGTGTCTATTATGTGGTAAATGAGTATTGGAAGCGTTTTAGTATCATTTGACCAGTATTTTTGACCACATTACATTGCACTAGACATGTGCCGATTTTCGGTAATGCGATATATCACGATAATGAATATGCACGATATTGTTATCGTGGGCACTTTAAAATATTGTAAATAATAATTTATTAACAATTAATATTTTTTTTTATAATGCACTCAAGAATACTTTGCCCATCAACCGTATAAATGCTCAACACCGCTGTTCTGCGTCAAATGGACGTGCTCAGATGTAAACAAGCACAACATGCGTTTGCACATGACTGAACCGGTGAAGGAGACGTGCTGCTGAAGTGCCGCTCAGTGACAGCAGAGGGCGCTGATGGACGGCAAAATGCAGCGGTTATCCCGAAAGCATCAGCGCGAGTGAAGGAGTTTTTAAAACAGCCATTTGTTTTTTGTAATCTCAATGTTCATCACAGCACCTAATACTTAATACTTAAAGACTTAATAGGCTATTTATTTTCAAGCTTAAACATTTTTATGTTTTAATCTGGACTACAACATGCCCTAATGATTAGAACTGTTCTAACGTTAATTATTTGTTATTGTTCAGTAAAACTTTGAGACATACAACTTCATTAGTTAACATGTTAATTCATTATTACCAAACTGACAATGAAAAATATTTATAAAGAATTAATTATTCTAATTAATGTTAACTTCTTAGTTACTGTTGAATAACATTAAAATCAAAATAACATTTTTAATGGACCTAAGATAAAACTAACAATAATCAGTATTTCTTAACTAACATTGCCAAAAACATAATACTTTCTGTAACAAATGTAGCTATTGCTCAGTCTTAGTTAATGCATTAAATAATGAGACCTTATATTAATTTGTTACCTGTTGTCCTTTATAGCCTAATTTTTTTGCGCTTTAATCTGTTTGAAAATTGTACTTTTACAGCTCTGAAAAAAATCAAGAGACCACTTAACATTGATTTCTCTTAATTTTTTTTCCAGAGCTGTATATATTTTTGGTGCATTATTGTATTTAAACATTCAGTTATACTAAAATAGTTCTTAAAGCTGTTATGCTATTGCAACATTTTTTTGCAACTTATTTCAATATCGTGATAATATCGTATATCGTGATAAAACGTCAGCAATTAATCGCAACATGAAAAATTGATATCGGCACATGCCTACATTGCACTTAGTTTATTATTTCAGATGCATTTTTAAAAGCTTACAATTTTAAAAAATTATATTTATACAATTTTGAGATTCATCGTTCGACCGACCTCCTAAAACCACCCGTGTAAAAATCCCTGGCTGAATTACCTCCTGTTTTTTGACAAACACCAAGGGTCGTGTGGTGATTTAATTGCCGTCCGAATCCACATCTCTGAGTTTAAGAAAAGATTGCTTCAAAATTAACTTTTTATATCCTTATTGACCACAGCGGAGCACTGCATCCTTGCATTTCCCTGTAATTTGGATGCATTTTCAAGATCTTGCCTATACACTTTTATTACTGAAATGCTGGAAAGTATTTAGAAGAACAATCTTTCATCACTGCTCACTGTAATTAATGTTATAGGGTAAATTTGCAGCATTGTATTAACTTACTTCCGTAATTTACACTTTTTTTAAAATGACATTTTCCTTTTTTTTTTAAAAAAACCAGAGTTATTATTAAAAAAAAACAATTTAAACCAAAATTATTATTAAATTAAATATGATTTTATTTAGGGATGCACGATATTGGATTTTTGCCGATATCCAATGTGCCGATATTTTTCAGCTCAGTTTGGCCGATGCCGATACTGATGCCGATATATGTTTATTTTTTCCCTTTGTTTGGAAACAACATTTTGAGCAAAAACTCTTTTTTTTTCATTCTGGTTTCAGATTTCTGAGGTCTCCTTACTAAAAGGATTCTTGTTGAAGATAAATAAATGTTAATAAAGTTCTTTTTATGATAATAAAATAACAATAATAAAGTCAGTCATTTTTCGCCCCAGATGCAGCTGTAACCTAAATATTGTATTTTTGGATTTAACGTTTGTGCACATGAAGTGGGGGTGGCATGACATCCGTTGATGCTGTCTTTTAATTCTACAATTATTGTAGAGCTCCTTGGATTATTGTTCATCATCCATTTCCTAAAATTATCACAGATTAATACACTGTATATAAAAGTATTTAATTTACACGTGTCTTGCTTGTGATTTATGAAATCATTACTTATTTGTTTATTCAGAACAAGAAGTAACTTCAATTTTTTTTGTGTATTTTACTTTTTATTGTATAACAAACAACAGCGCCCCCACTACATAAATATATAGCATCTGGTGGGTGGGCACTAGGACCTGGAGGAGCTTCTGCTGCTGTGGAGGCGGCCGCACGTGCTAGAGAGTGGAGAGACGCGATTGGGCTTGTATTGGGTTCGTTTTGGTCTAGTTGTTGTGAAAACCGGGCAAATCTGCTGTTGACGGTCACGCGCATTCACAAATTCAAGGCAGCATTTAAAAACAGTCAATATAAATCACTGTACATGCAATGTATTTGCTTGTTTTCACTTCAAGAATGACCAGTGCTGACATGGTCTCATCGCTGTAGCACTCCTTGCACACGTGAGTTATTGCAGGCGCATATCCACACGTTATCATATCGGTAAGGCATATCGGCATAATGTTGTCATATTTGCCGATTGTTATATTTTAAGCGTTTATCGGCCGATTCCGATGTCGTGCCGATAATATCGTGCATCCCTAATTTTCTTCTTATTATTCCAAGCATATGCCATTTTTACAGCAGACATTCATTCGCCTGACCACGTGAGTGTGTTCAGGTGCCCAGGATCACAAAACTCACTCCTCCACCGGGTGAATATATCGGCATCCAAATTCATACGTTTTATCACTGAGGCGGCATGTAAATTAATTTTTTACAGACATCCACATGAGAATCAATTACCGGCCGAATAGGGCTATAGTCTTTATGTACAAAAATAAACATCGCCAAAACTGGACAATACTCCATCACATCCAGCAAATTGTTGCCTGAGATCTCTGCAGTTATCAAACGCCAAAGATCCGATCAAAGGACAAAATCAAGTCCTTTTATACAGGTTTGTTGTTGTTGTTTGAGAAACTAATTAACTCAGGTTTTCTCTAATCACGTCACAATAGGGAAGAACAGGCGATCTTGATTTCGGTTTCAAACTGAATTGAACACTAGAGTGCTAATGTTACCAGTCCATGACATGGCGGTCTGTTGTACGAGGATGCAGTTTTATGATGTGTTAGTATGAGGTAGTATCCCAACACTGGTGTACTTTCTTTCTACATTCATAAAAGGTCATTGTACCAGCAAAGTGCTGGACACAGGCCAAGACTTGAAACGTGTCAAACCAGTGGTGTAACTAAATCTCATTTAATGTTTCTCTTACTTTTAGGCTTTTGTTTGGATCCGCTCTTTTTCTTTGTAGAGTTTGGCTATATCCGAGCAGTAATGGAAACAGGAAATTATAGGCCTTATCATGACTGACGTGAAGTTGGAGCAACCGTATTTTCCTTTAGTGTAGTTAAACCATTATGTTACATCTTAAATTGCACCTTTAAATAACTCTTGGACCATTATTTGTGTGAATGGAGTAATCTCTTATGCTGCAAACTATACAGGGCATCTCAGTTGGTACATCATTAAGATTAACCAATTTTTAGGCTACTTAGAGTTAATGATGTTATAATACATTTTTAATTACATAATTGTTTCTAAAATAAAATAGCCTTTTATTTTTATATTATGGCATTTATTTTGATGTAAAAATCCTACTATTATTACAGGATTACAAATGCATTTTGCAACCTTTTTTTCTGTTGGTGCAAATACATTTTGTTAGAGATTCTCTGTTATAAACCATAGATATCAGATCAAACAGAGCTGACGTGGAGACCAGGGGAAACATTGAGCCATGAGCGAAGATCAGTGGTTTCAGTCCACAAATCACCAACATTCACCATGAGTTACTGTAGTTACACCTCAGCATATATTGTGGAAGAAAAAGTCGAATGTTCTCAGGGTTTGTACAACCTTTTGGGAGGGAAATTCAAGCAAGGGCTTTCAAGAGCTTCACACTTTATCCGGCACTTTAAAGCTTTGGGCTAAATATTATCCCATTTTAATGTGACAAAAACTAAAAGATTAATGGTGTAGGCTACTTTGTAACAAGGAAGCTCTTTTAATTTTAAAAAGACAACAGGAAATGATCACTATAACCAGTAGATGGCAGCAGAGGAGCACTTATTGATGTGGCAATTTCCACTCCTTAATATATGAAAAAAGTTGGAAGTCACAAAGTCTCATGAAAAACTAAAACTTTTCTTTGTGTTGTGGCTGAATTATACAGAAGGCAAGAGCTCCTTTAATAATCACTGAAGCTGTCGGCCAATTCAATGTGAGACTACAGGAGAGTAATGGTGCATTTAATAGAGTAAAATATATAAATTTTTAGGTTTTTGCACATCACTGTCGTTAGTGATTTTTATGTGCATATCAATTCAAGCTCAGTGCTTCACTTTTAAATTTCCAAATAAACATGTAATATTATTTGTAACTGCACTTTTTAACAAAACAACGCCAAATAATAGTAATTTTATGATTCAATTAACTATGATAAATTTACTCATATGATACTCATATAGCCAGACTCACATCAAGATGTTTGGTCTGGAAACTCACCATTGACGGCTCAATCCGAGGGGCGGATAAACGGTTGTCTTTCAAACTCCCTCTGCACGCGATAGGATAGCGCTACAACCAACCAGAGCAACGAAGGTGAAGCGGAGCTCGTTGATAGATTAAACTTGGTAAATTAGCTAGTTGAAGCTAGTAAACATGTGAAGATCAAACTTTCGCCGTATCCGGTCGGCAAAACTCTGAACACACAACACATCTTCACTTTTTAAAAATGAATTCGGTACTTTTCTCAGAGAACTCTGACGGCAACTCTGCCGTCGTCATTATGGCCCCGCCCACCGACTCTATACACGATGTGATTGGCCCGACCAGAGTTTGTTTTTACAGCTCAGTGAAGGGTATTGAGAGTTGCTAGACGACACTCGTGGCAGATTAGATTTGCTGCCGCTAGGGTGCGTCTAGATTTCTAGGCTAATACTCATACCAGGGCAGAATAATCATGTTCTGCCCTCTTTAGAATTTGGTGGCGGTGGTGCCACTGCTCTCAAATGCTAGTTTGGAGCCCTGCATTATAAATGCACCTAAGGAGACATTATAAAACAGTAAAAAAAAAAATGCAATTCATGACAACTTAAAAACAAAATTTCAGCAAAAAGAAAAAAAATTCAATGGATTGAATTAGGATGCAATTCATGGACTAACACCTCTGAATGTGTGCGATTGTATTAGTTCCTTCGGGGGTTAATCATATCAGTCCAGCTCTCTGGTGTGTGTTTGTTCATCTGTCAGACATTGTGCCTGGTGGGACGCCTTCTGCTGGGCTCCTTGTGTCCTCCTCCTGTCTGCTGTGCCCTCGGGCCACGTTCTGCTCAGTCTCGCAGTTTGTCCTGAAGCAGACGTTTCTAAAGGGGAAATGGTGTGTGCATAATCCTTGCTACTGATATATCCAGCCTCAAAACATCTCATTATCTCCCTTTAATGCTCATGCAACTCGCACCGTGTCTTAACCGGGCACCAAATGCAAAAGCTATTCTAGAGATGTTTGATGTGGACTGAGATTTTGGACCGATGAGATTTCATTTTGGTATAATGCATTTTTTGTTACACTTTCAGTGTTGTTAAATGCTATGTTAGTGTCCGCACCAATTGATCGATATATTCTAAGCATGGATTGCAGTTTTAATGTCTGCTTAGCTTATTTGTTTTCCTTAGCATTTGATAATGCTTTGTAAGTTGTTTATGTCATATGTTTGTTTTGTTTTTGTGTTTATTTTTTACTTTTTCTTTTATACCTCCTGAACAGCACCTAGGTTCAACTTGTGGTGTTGAAAGGGCTTTATAAATAAATGAAGTTGAAGTTGCTGCTTTAAGTGCTTGCTTTCTTAAAAGCAGGATAGATTCTGATTGGCTGTCAATGTTTTTATCGCTCATCAGCTGAATTTTTTTTTTTTTTTTATTTAAAAGTGATTTCAACATTATTATTTCTCTGTGCTATTCTTGTATATTTAGAATGATTTTTAGGACTATCAATATAGTCCTTGGTGTGATTGGGCCTTTAGAGTCACAGTGTGTTGTTTTCCTGTTTTGTTTCCTATCAGAAACTAGCTGGAATAACTTTGGGTGAAGGTGGGAGCTAATTATGACTTTAGGAGGGTGGTTTACTGCATCTGTTTTCATTTGGTACACGAAATAGCGTAGTGTGTTAAAGGTGCGGCATGTTCATTAAAGTCAATATGAGTGCAATAATGTCATGTTTTGGTTTTGGATCTGAGTCACTCTTCCTGTACCGCCCATGTTGGGGTCTTTGTCCCGGGACTGGGCGCCATAGAGAGGACAGGAAAAGTGCCATTGCCATGGAGACATTGACGGAGTTGCTGCTTACATGCCAGGCCTCCACCTTTCTGTACTCGCTCACTGAAGGAATAATGAACAAGAGAGGCCCAGAGAAATCAGTGTTAGGTCACCAAAAAATTCTGCCATCATTTACTCACCCTCATGTCACTCCACATATCATTCATCTTGAGAGCCACCACAGAGCCGGGTCTTACGTCACTCTATATGTCTCATCTTTCTCAGCAACGTTAGCGAGGCAGCGGGAAACACACACACACACACACACACACACACACACACACCAGGCTTGTTCGAGATGCATCGGCGCTGTGTAGATTGATCAGCATATGTTATCCAAATACCGCATGAGCTATTCAAAAGCATAAGGAGTCGTTTTGATGTCATACGCCGATCGGTCTGCACAGCGCCGATGCATCTCGAACAAGCCTTCCATCATCAATGGTGAATGTTGCATTGCTATTGATGCTAATGGCTTTATGATCTTACATCGGCATCAAAACGCATCGAATCCAATGCATTTTTGTAGCTCTCGGTAATTTGTATAGACGGAGATTACAATCAAGCAGCTATTAGCTCGATTAGCTGCTTTTTTTAAAATGGTGGTCACAAGTTTGTGTTCGTCTTGTTGGTCACGGTAACGCCGCCCCTGACACAAGCGGTTACTTCTAGCCCAGCAATGTTTTGGTGCTACTTAAGAACCACTTTTCCTGGTTTGGAGCTGGTGCTTTGGGTGTGGAAAGACAAAGAACCATTTTTAAAACTAGGCTCTAGCTCCAAACCAGCACTGCCTTGGTGGAAAAGGGGTATAAGAGATTGTAAAACGAATCCATTTGAATTAAGCGGTTTAGTCTGGTTTACACGAGAATGAACCTCATTGGGTCTTGCAGAAGCTCAAGCGTGCTGCGTAACACGAGAATGAACCTCACTGGGTCTTGCTGAAGCTCAAGCGTGCTGCGTAACACGAGAATGAACCTCACTGGGTCTTGCTGAAGCTCAAGCGTGCTGCGTAACACGAGAATGAACCTCATTGGGTCTTGCTGAAGCTCAAGCGTGCTGCGTAACACGAGAATGAACCTCATTGGGTCTTGCTGAAGCTCAAGCGTGCTGCGTAACACGAGAATGAACCTCATTGGGTCTTGCTGAAGCTCAAGCGTGCTGCGTAACACGAGAATGAACCTCATTGGGTCTTGCTGAAGCTCAAGCGTGCTGCGTAACACGAGAATGAACCTCATTGGGTCTTGCTGAAGCTCAAGCGTGCTGCGTAACACGAGAATGAACCTCATTGGGTCTTGCTGAAGCTCAAGCGTGCTGCGTAACACGAGAATGAACCTCATTGGGTCTTGCTGAAGCTCAAGCGTGCTGCGTAACACGAGAATGAACCTCATTGGGTCTTGCTGAAGCTCAAGCGTGCTGCGTAACACGAGAATGAACCTCATTGGGTCTTGCTGAAGCTCAAGCGTGCTGCGTAACACGAGAATGAACCTCATTGGGTCTTGCAGAAGCTCAAGCGTGCTGCGTAACACGAGAATGAACCTCATTGGGTCTTGCAGAAGCTCAAGCGTGCTGCGTAACACGAGTGAACCTCATTGGGTCTTGCAGAAGCTCAAGCGTGCTGCGTAACATGAGAATGAACCTCATTGGGTCTTGCAGAAGCTCAAGTGTGCTGCGTAACATGAGAATGAACCTCATTGGTAAGCATGCTTGAGCTTCTGTTTACCATAACAAATGTGTTAGTTGATTATTGTTTATATAATTGTTTATTGAAATACCAGTAAATATACTATGAGGATCTCTATTGCCAGTGCATTGAGCTTTCTTGGCCTCTCATTAGCATTCTCCGTGTAAGACTTGCCAAAACTACAGATTTTGTTGACGGTCTTCATCAGCAGTTAGTGTGCTGAGCTGAAGGTTTATAAGAGATTAAGTGAAGAAATGCAGAGATCTATGAATGTTTAAATTTGCCAGGGTCAGCACTGCATTGGAAACGTGTGGCCTACGCTCTCCTGCAGAAATATTACATACTTCTGACCATCAATAACAAAAGCCAGTGGCACCAGGACACATGCCTAAAGCCTTGCGTTGCAGTAGATGTCAACACTGGCTCTGATCGCACCCGTCAGCATCTAGTGTTACTCATGCATGTTTGTATTATAGCATGGGATGCTGAATAAAGCACAACATCAGCTTCAGGAAGGCTTGCGTGCTGTCAGAGGGTCTGTCTCAAACCCAGAGGTCCTCTTTAATTACAGTAAAGATTGTGACGTGGGCTTGAACTCTAGCCAAGGTTTGGATGGCTGTCAGGCCCGGCTGAGCACATGTGCCGAGCTCAGCAGCGATCATATGTCTGTATCGGTCATTGGCCAATGGCACGAGCCTAAATAAATGTGGTTGGTTTAACTTAAAAAAGTAAGTAACCTAGTTGCCTTAAAATTTTGAGTTTATTGAAATTAAAAAATTGAGTTGATACAATGAAGGAAATTGGTTTAATAAATAGAAACTGAAAATATTATTGTATCTGAACCACCTAAAAAAAAAATTGATAAATCATGAAAATAGCACAATTTGGCATTTTTCACTGCGTTATCAGAAATAAAACACACAATTACCCAATATGCTTACAAAATCTTTTAATATTTGCATAAAGGTTGTCGATTCTTCTCAAAAATGTTCATTGTAGTAACTTAAATTTTTAATTTCAGTGAACTCAAAATTTTAAGGCAACCTTGTAACTTTTTTTATATTTTTTTTTTACAGTGTAGCCAGTTGTAGCCATATGTAGTGTCGCTGTTGTGTATGTAGGGCTGTGTTGAAAAAAATCGATTCACCAATTCTGCGTTTAAAACACCGACGAGCTCTTCTGGCACTGCAGGGTTGTATTATTGAAAAAACAAGCTCTAGGAGTCGCACGATAACTACGTACACGTTGCGGCATTAGTTTCGGCTTTTGTTCACACAGCGCTCGTCCCGGGTCGAATACCGCAATATTACTAGGTCCCCGACCCGGGTCGAATTCGGTAATCAATCCCGGGACGTGGTTGCTTTCACACAGAAGGCGACCCGGCAATGTACCGGGAATATTGCGGGTCCGACGTGCAGTGTGAAAGGGGCTTATGTGGAAAATAATCAACATTCACGCAGGAAAACCTCCTCAGATCAAGAGAAGCAGAAGCACCTCAACAGTAAAATGCTCAATAAAGTATTAAGAATGTGATTTTTATTTTTTTCTCTCTAGGCACAGTCTGTAGATTCGATTAGAAACATTGATGCATGTGTGAGTAATAGTGCAAGTCGTCTTCCTTAATGAACTCATGATGTTCGTTTCTCCCATACGAGAGGTCAGACCAAGATTTACAGCTCTGTGATATGACTCATTCACTCCTTGGTGAAGGTTTCCACAAAATTATCATTGCAAAGACTCTCCAGACCACCCTCTCTGTTCCTGATTCACAGCTGTCTTGTGTAGCTTGAACGGAGATGACTGCACCGTGAACGGTTGACTATCTATTACCTTCATCACTGGCCTATCTAAATGCACTTACTGTTTACTCAGAACCCTCATTTCGGACTCAGAGCCTGATCGATAGTAATGATGCATTACTCTGCGTCTCTTTGTGCACCTTGGGGGATTTTTTTTACTGGATTGATGAATAGACAGATCCGTTTCAGTATTGATATTTTGCTGGTAAAACCCTTGTGGTCCAAGTGTTCTTTAAGACACATTATTATTTTAGTGGAAAATGGATGAAAACTGATGCTACTACAGTCGTGTCCTAACCGGGACTGATCGATCAACAAGCAATGCGTTTAATCTCGTTCAAGACATTCTCTTGTTTCTTTTTGAGTCACATTGAGTGAAATCCTACAATCTAAATAATGCTGGGTTAGTTTTTTAACCCAAAATGCTGGGTTAAGACTGTTGGGTCATTTTTTTTTGTTTATTTGATCACATTTTAAACACCATTGGGTAGTTTCAAATGTCCAGTCGTTGGGTTAAACCTGCTGGGTCGCAATGCTTGGTTGATTCTACCCAGCGCTTGGTTGTTTCACCTGCTTCCCGCCTTGATTCGTTTAGCTTCGCTCCCAAACTGTCATTTTGAAAGGGCAATGCAAAAGGCAAAGCCACTGGTTGCAGATGTTTTAAGATAAGTTCATATATTTTCATTAATAATCATTTAAATTAGCATAATTATAGTTTTTTTCTTCTTCTTCGCGGCAACAATTCTTAAGCTTACATGACGTTAAGACGACAAAAGTTTTACCCATGCAATGTAACTACTGACTCGTGTTAATCTAGGTAGGCATGTGAGATGATAGATTAATACAGTTTGTGATTACACAGAACCATGATCCCCTTACGAAAATGAAACATGGTTGTATGTATGGATATCACAAGTACCGGTACTTCGGTACCAAGTACATACTGAAATGTTAAAAATGTGACTGTATAGCATCGACTCACAAGTAGACTATATGCGGTCCCGCAGCTGCGTTCAGTTGCGGCATGCAAGGCTCCAGACTGTAGCCGAAAATATTCGAGTGTCTGTGTATATTACATACTATTTTAATATTACTCTTCCATGTTTTGCGTCTCTGTGTGAATGACGGGGGCGCATGTCATCATGAACACAGAGACTCAAGTCACGGCAACCCGTCAAAATAAAAGTTTTATTTAAACGTGAATAAATTGACAGAATATATTATGTTTGTAGTTGTCATTGTTGCCAATTTTTAACACATTTGTGTATTGTACCATTTGTCAAGCAATAAAAATGATTGTTTTAACAGTCTAAACATGCATTCTTCATTTGTTCTTTCATGATTGTCTAGTTTTACAGTAGGCTAATGCACAGGAGATTTTTTTTAAAACAACCCAGCAAGAATAACCCAAATCCATTAATAGTAAAAAATTGACTACATTTTGGGTTTTCTCAACAGCCCAGCCTGCTGGGTTAAAATGCCACTGGGTTAATTTAACCCAGCATGTGTTCTGTCCAATATTTACCCAGCGCTGGGTTGCTAATTGGGTTGTTTTTATCCCAGTCATTTTTAGAGTGTATTGGTCCAAAGTAATCTGTATATTTATATATTTAAATGTTTTGCGTCCTTTTGGCTTTGCAGGATTTTTTCTTTCTATGTGGACAGAAAAAACATACTTGTAAACTTGACAAAATGTTTGAACAAAAAGATCAGTGTTGGGGAACATTGCAATTTGAGATTTTCAGTTTGTATTTGTCAAGTAAAAAAAAAAAAAAAGCAACTAATCTGTGAGAAAATATGTAGCTATGCATTCTGGCTTCACTCGCTACTTTTAAACATCTTATTTTGTAACACGCAAAACTGGTAACGGCTCCAACTTTAACCGAATGCGTTCTTTCCCTAATAAAGTGTTCGTTCTTTTTTTTTTAAAACAACGTTGATAGCATTGTGTCCAAATGTTGACACAAACTGAAGGACATGCTGTGTCTCCGCAGTTTTTGGCTCTTATGCTTGCATGTTTCCTGCTCCGGCTCACTCTGTGTCCCTTCAGGCCGACACAAGCTTGAACTGAGGTTTGTGAGGTCAGCCAGTCTGATTTGTCGAAGTGCTTGTGTCTCTTCCAGTTTCTAACATAAATATTTCAGTGTTGTCCTCCTGACTATGATGAAGCTGTTTAAATGTGTTTCATTTTTGTGACAGAATCAACCTGCTTGTTATATAACTCATGGAAATTCCCCATCTTGTTTGCCTGAGGATAGAAGAGTTTTCCTATGGCTTTAATCCTGGTGTGCATGAGAGAACAGCAGACTCGGGCATATCCAGATGCGTATTACAAATGTTCGTAATGGTCTGAGAATACCCCAGGCCTTTGACGTTATCCCGTACAGGAATCCTCCCAACTCTCTTTACCATCTACTTCTCTTCCTCCCTTTCTCTCAGTCCTGGAAAGTGTCCAGATTCACATTCTACCCAACCTAAGTAGTCTGCAAGATTTAAAATGAGTTTATTTTAGTATCGTAGCAGGTATAAGCAGTGCTTTGAAATATACTTGCGATGGTAGCCAGGTGGATAATCACAATGATTATGATCAATTTTGAAATCACGATTATTGGTGGGTCTTATTTCATGATGCGAGTCATTTTAAATGTCAGTGAAATTTCACAATTATCGAAACTTCTTCAAAAACGAATAGGTTAAATTATTGTTAGTAAAAAGTCCTTAAAATGGCTACAGAAGACAAGTAAACAATGTTATAAGAACAAAGAAACTAAACTTTCAGGAAGATGAACTTATTCAGATGTAATAACATACCACATACATTGAATAAAGCAAATGTAAAACAACACTGCCGTATACATACATTAATCCTTATTTAAAACTTCAAAAGTTATAAATTCAAGAGAAGTGAGTGATTTTATCTTTGTCTTTCATGATCATGATATGATAAAAAGAGCTGCTTTACCTGACTGGAAAAAGCAGAAGTGCAAGCGCCCGGCGACTGTGTCCCGTTCCGTCATAATAAAAGTCCCGGTATTCGCGAGCCGTGTGTTTGTGTAACAATCGCTCCAGCGGCCGTGCTCAGCTCCACAACACTCGGTTCTGCTCTGCTTCACACTACAGTAACGTTAATAACCGCATCGTTGAACATGATTTCTGCCCGTGTCCTATTTTCCACCGGCTGTGAGGTGAAGACCACATGTCCCAAAATACTGCGCTCACACTTGGCGTCATCAAACTACGCCTTTGTTTAGAATAGGCGCCCTCCAGTGGACGGAAAGCTGCATAGTGCACCTTTAAAGAACAAAGGGAACAGAGAAAATGACTCACTGCTCTTGACTAAGTAACTTTTGTAGCTTTAATAAGGATCAACTATTTAATTTATAGTTTATGCAGTGCAGACTGCATATAACTTTCATAACTTTATTACATTTCTGTATATTTCCTAACTGTTAAGACAGGAAGGACAGGAGTAAACATGACGTTTATTATGGGTTTATGTTAGCATTGTTTTAAGTTTACTTAAATTAAAAACTGTTATATTTTTGAAGCCTAATACCAAATGTAAAAACAAACAAAAAAATCAGTAGCTGTATTAATATCAGTTATACTGGCCTTCATTCATAAAAAGATGCCATTTAAACAAGTATTTAAAAATATACTGTCTTTATGTTGTTTCTACATTAGTTTGATTAACTGTGAAATTATTATATTAAAACATATATTAAAAACGTACAAAAACATTTCTTTTTTTATTGCGATTAATCACAGAAAAAATGTGTGATTAATCTAGTTAAAGTTTTTAATCGATTGACAGCACTAGTTTTTAGTATTTTGTTAAATTCAACAACTTATCACAGTTATAGAAATGTAATATTTGGCTCAGGTTTTTTTGTTTAAATAATTTAATTGCTGAATTACCAATTATTTATTGAAATCAAATGTGTATGTAGTAATGCTTCTCCTTAACCAACCTTTGTGAATGTTGAGATGTATTTTACTGTGTCTGAATGATAACTTGAGTGATTTCCTCCTGGTGTCGATTCTAAATCTATTCTTTTTTGTGTTATATCTGTCAAAATCTGTGTAAATAATAGAAAGGTTGATGATTAACACTTGCAATTCAGTGTCGTGATGGTTATAAAAAATATTCTGAAGGTAGTAAAAAAGGTATTAAAAAGTAGTACATTTAACTTAAGGATTGCTGTATATACTCAAATGTTTACATTTACTTAATCCATAACCGTTATTATTACCCATTGCTCCTTCTGTGGAAAAGTGTTATCTGCTGGACTACTGCGAAAACTGTTATCACAGAAGCGATCTATGCTGATTGGCCATAGTGTTAACAAAAGGGATGTTAACAATTCATGAATTGATAGTTGATTAATTGTCGATAATACAGTTAATCTATAAAATGTATCAATCATTGATTAAGCAGGGTCATGTGGTGTCTTCTCAACCACCAATCATGTAAAGACGGAAAAAATGAAGCGATCGCGCCGGAGCATTTCAGAGTTTTTTGTTTTGTGCAAATGTAAGTTGTAATATTGTTGTTTATTAAGTGTTGGCCTATATATATCTCTTCTTATATAGGATGCATTTGCAAATTAATGCGGCCGTAGAGTGCCGGTGATTCAATGTGCGCTGCTCAAACAGCAATGCACAACTAATAATGACTATGATTGGCACTATCATATTACATAGCATTATAAAGAGAACAATATTGTAATAAAACATTGAGAAGAATTTGGGTTTAGTTGCCATGTTTCAGTGCATTTCTCCAGGAAGAGCGCGTCCACAACATGAATTAAAAACACACTGCGGTCAGCCGTTCGCAAGTCGATTTACAGTGAAAGAGTAACTCTTGAAAATGCGTATTGACGAACACAGAAGCGCAAACAATAGAGTAAAACAAAACGTAACGTCAGGGGTTACTCTTTTAGCGCAAGTCAACTCGCGTACTGCTGACCGTCATAAGCTTTTAGTCAATGAAGTTTTAAATATGGACATTTATCTTTCACAAACGTGCCACTTCGCTTCAGAAGGCCTTTATTAACCCCCGGAGCCGTGTGGAGCAGTTATATAACAGATAGATGCACTTTTATGGACTGCCATTTTAAAGCTTGGAAGAGCCAGGGCATTTTTACTATAATTATTGTATTTGTCTGAAAGAAGAATGCCATTTACACCTAAGATGACTTGAGGATTAGTAAATCATGGGGTAATTTTCATTTTTGGCTGAACTAATAATTATTTTGGCTGAACTAATAATTTGCAAATATAGAGATATATATATATAGGCCTACACATAATAAACAACAACCTTTAAGGCTAATGATTAATTGATTGTTCATTTAAATGACGATGAATCATGGGAATTTCTCATTTTGGTGGCCGTCAAAATATTTTAATTTCCTGATCACAGTATGTCTCGGTGTTTATATTGACATACTGTGTCAATACTTTCCTGTCAGAGGAGTCCTTACACTGTAAAAAAAGGCTTTTATTACTTAGTATTAGGGCTGAGCCATATTGAAGAAAAATGCAATCTTGTTAAATAATACGATATTCGTTATGCGATACGATATTGCAATTCGTGTGTAAAATCTATTTAAATTATATTTAAAAAAAAATGAACCTATTTGCGTTTCACATTCTTTCTGGGAAAAGAAAGCATCGCTACACCTTCTGAAAGTGACCAACAGTGTTTTAGCAAACATTTATGTCACAAATTGGTCACGTTTCGGTATGTGTGTGTGTGTCAGACAGCGTGAGACTGCAAGTTGTTTTTCGCAAATTATTTAGTTTAATTACTCTTATTAACATCAAGCAAGTCACACAGTCGTGTGCCCAGTCTATTCTCTGCTATGCGTCGAACTAAAACGTACACTTTTTACAATGTTGAAGTAGCCTATTACAAATCATTCAGATATTGCGTGCCGTTGCGATGCATATTGCGATATATGTACATTTGCTATATTTCAATAATTATGATATTTAGTTTTAAATATGAAATATTTAATATTAATTTAGTATTAAATATTTAGCCCTACTTAGTATTTTTTAGGGATGCACCGAAATGAAACTCTTGGCCGAAGCCGAAACCGAATAATAATGAAATGCTTGGCCGAAGACCGAAGGCCGAATACCGAACGCGGTGTTTCGCATTTTTTCCATTTATTTGGCAATTTTTTTTTACCATTACAATATTTAAATAGTAAAAATTTGCTTTTTACTATTTTGTGTTGCTTTTCAGAGAAATAAATCAAATAACAAAAATACAATTTCAAAATATTTATTTAACACTGAATTTTTTTTTAACATTCCAGCAGATATTATACAAACTAAGCACAACATAACTTAAAATAAATAATTAGTACAATAAAAAATATATTTTTATTTGGCCATCTTAGAAGCCCCCCTTCTTGAATAGCCTATGTTTGGCCTATAACTGACTGCTGAAAGAATGTAACTCTGTATGTCTACAACAACAAATGTGCATTGAATAGTGCAAAAAATGTGGATGAACCCACAACAAATAAATAACTGTCTTAGACATAAGCCTACTTAGCCTACTTCTTCAGGAAAAGTGGCAGGTTCTTCTTTATGAAAAGTAGCTTCTCTGCTTTCTCACATGAAAGTCGGTTCCTCTTCTCATCGATGACATGAGATGCAGCACTAAACAGTGCTTCCACACTGCTGACATGTTTGCTGTATAAAGCGCGCGCCTCTCACTCTACGTGGGTTACTTTTTGATCGCGTCATTAAAAACGTCATTGTTCGGCCAAAATTATTCGGCCTTTTTACTTATTCGGCCGAATGCCGAAAGTGCTTTTTTTGGCTATTTTCGGCCGAATAATTTCGGTTGCCGAACATTCGGTGCATCCCTAGTATTTTTGTGTTGTTTGTTTTTAATCAAAATTGCAAAAAAATCTTACATTAAGAAACTTTTACTAGACAAGTCAAAATTATTGCCTTGTTTTGGGAAATTTTTGGGGAGTTTTTACCATAACCAGAGAAAATAAATTGAGAGTTTTTGCATAAAATAAGCAAAATAATCTGCCAATGGGGTAAGTAAAATAATGTTGTTTTAAGATTATTTTATTTACCCCACTGGTAGATTATTTTGCTTATTTTAAGCAAATATTCTCTTAATTTTGAGTTATTTTTCCCCCAAAACAAGACAAATACTTTTGCTTGTCTAGTAATTACTTCTTGTTTTAAGAATTTTTAGATATTAGAAACAAGACAAAAATACTAAGTAAGAAAAGCCTTTTTTGCAGTGTATTTGTAATGTAGACATTGAATGGTCATTTCGGAAAACGACAGTCCTCCGTCCAGCGGCCTCATGTCCCGTGAGTGAGGGAAAGTAAAGGACAGGGAGGGATGAGCAGACCGGAAACCGCAGACGTACTGCTGTGATTCGGCAGTGACTGCAAACGGGGGGAATCTCTCTTTTTAACCGAGCCTGCGTGTTGCTGGCTCGCTCTGAAGAGTGGCTTTTGTAGATAAGGTCTCTAGAGTGAAATGTCACAAGCCAACACAGGAAATTGTGTCAGAGCGGGAGAGAGTGAGAGGAGGGATTGTCTGCCTGTGCTTTAAACACTCGGATTACTGTCATCCTCTTCAACCGTTCTGACACCCATCCACATGGAGCAGCTTTACACTCGCAGCCACAACAATATGCTGGGCTGTAAAAAGTCATCTTTTACTCATCATTACACTCTTTCTAGCATGTTGTATGGAGCTCCTGACATAAATTCAATGTACAAGTTCTATACAACATTCTTCAAAATATCATCTTTTGTGAAATACACTATATTGTCAAAAGTTTTGGGACTCCTGCCTTTACATGCACATGAACTTTAATCCCATTCTTAAGCCGTAGGGTTTAATATGGAGTTAGCCCACCCTTTGCAGCTATAACAGCTTTAGCTCTTCTGGGACTTTTGGACTTTCCACAAGGTTCAGGAGTGTGTTTATGGGGATTTTTTGACCATTATTCAAGAAGCACATTTGTGAGGTCAGGCACTGATGTTGGACGAGTAAGGCCTGGCTCTAATTCATCCCAAAGGTTTTCTTTTGGGTCGAGGTCAGGACTCTGTGCACTGGTGTGCAGTCATGTTGGGACAGGAAGGGGCCATGCCCAAACTGTTCTCACAAAGTTGGGAGCATGAAATTGTCCAAAATGTTTTGGTATGCTGAAGCATTAAGTGTTTCTTTCACTGGAACTAAGAGTCTAAGCCCAACCCCTGAAAAACAGTCACACACCATAATCCCCCTCCACCAAACTTTACACTTGGCACATTGCAGGCAAGTCCAGTTCTCCTGGCGACAACCAAACCCAGACTCGTCCATCGGATTGTCAGACAGAGAAGCGTGATTGGTCACTCCAGAGAACACTTCTCACTGCTCTAGAGTCCAGTGGCGGCTGCTTTACTCCACTGCATCCCACGCTTTGTATTGCACTTGGTGAAGTAAGGCTTGGATGAGCTGCTCGGCCATGGAAAACCATTTCATGAATCTCTCTACGCTATTGACTCTGCAGAAAGTTGGTGACTTCTGTGCACCGTGACCCTCAGCATATGCTGATCCCACTCTGTGATATTACGTTGCCTATCAACAAAGTTTCTGTTGTTCCCAATCGTTCCCAATCGCTTGCACTTTTGTTATAATCCTACTAACAGTGGCGTGTGGAATATTTAGTAGTGAGGAAATGTCAGGAATGGACTTATTGCACAGGTGTCAGCCTATCACGGCACCACGCTTGAGTTCACTGAGCTCCTGAGACCGACCCATTCTTTCACTAATGTGTGTAGAAGCGTCTGCAGGCCTAGTGCTTGATGTATACCTTGAATTTGGCCATGAAGTGATTGGAACACCTGAATTCAATGATGTAGAGGGCTGTCCCAATACTACTGGCAATAGAGTGTATCTGACCACCTTTACAGTTTAAGAAATCTTTGTGATGGCTGGATCATTATACAGATAGCCTTATCTGTTGGCCTGCTTTCAGGACACCAGCAGCTCTGGGCAAGCTCTGCTTTTCATGTAGAGGAATTCACAACAACCCCCCCCCCAAGATCTCTATTGTCATAAACAAACCTCTTGTATCATATTTACAATGTGAAGCAGGTTTTTGAGATAAACATCTAGCCCATCTCCCCCCCCCCCCCCCCCCCAGCCCATATTGAGATTTTACCTCTGATGTGAAAGGTTATTTTTTTTCATCCAAAACAAGTGTTATGCGTAATATGTGGAAGTGGATCTTGTTTTTCATTTTCAGCTCAGGAAAACTCTAGTTCCCCTTAATTAATGATCATTTGCCCAGAGGCCTGCGGAAATATTGTATTATCTGTAGCTTATGAACACAAGTAAGGCCTTGTGTCACACACACCGCTCTTTTCACTTGGATGCTTATCAGTACAACTGCTCTACTCACTTTAATGCCAATATTCTCGTCTGGGTTAATTGAGCTTGATATAGAAACATATGCATGTGTTTTTTTGTACTTGCGTGTCAATATCGAGTAGATCAGATATGCAGTATCTGATGATTTCGTGGTCACTGAAGAGCAAGGCTTCCCTTCGTACCGATACCAATACTTATTTTGTACAGTTCAAAGATATTTAGATTTGGTTTCCAATACAAAAATGTACAATTTTCTTATTCTTAAGTGTTTTTGTCCAATTTTAAGAAGAATGTAAGTTAGATGCATATTTTCCCGGCTATGTAAGGTAATGCAACATTGTGAATAATTTCAATTCGCTTTTTTTATTTGGCCATTGTCGTTTCTAAAGAGAGCATCATTATACTAGAAATTAGTTTTGATTTATATTCAGTTTAAAACAATTTTATGATGGTAAATGTTGTTTATTACTATAAATTATTAATATTTACATGTATGCACATGTGCAGTACTGATCATAAGTTTGGAAACATTTTTAATGTTTTATGCTAATCAAGCCTGCATTTATTTGATCAAAAATACAGAAAAAAAACTGTAATATTGTGAAATATTACAATCTAATCTATTTTAATATAGCCTACTTTAAAATATAATTGATCTTTATAATTGACCCTTAAGAAATCATTCTATAATATGATGAGTTATTATCAATTTTTGGAAACAGTTGTGCTGATTAATATTTTTGTGGAACCTGTGATACTTTTTTCAGGATTTAGTTAAAGTTAAAAAGAACAGCATTTATTCTGTCCGTCCGTCCGTCCGTCCGTCCATCCATCCATCCATCCATCCATCCATCCAATTTCAAAATAAATCTTTACTCTCACTTGAACAATTTAACACATCCTTGCTGAATAAAAGTATTGATTTACTAAAAAAAAAGACAATAATTACTGTCCCCAAACATTTGAACGTTAGTGTATATTGTTACAAAATATTTCTGTTTTAAATAAATAAACTTTTTTTTGTTTACATTAATGAAACATGAAAAACGTTCATGGGTTATAAAAAAGTAACACTTTATTTTACGGTTCAGTTATTAACTAGTTGCTTATTATCATGCATATTACTAGGATATTGTCTGTTTATTAGCACTTATAAAGCACATATTAATGCCTTATTCTTCATGAGCTTATTCTACATCCCTCAATCAGACCCAATACCTAAACTTAAATGCTACAAAAACTACCTTACTAACTATTAATAAGCAGTAAATTAGGAGTTTATTGAGGAAAAAGTTGTAGTTAATAGTGAATGTGTTCCCCATACTAAAGTGTCACCAAAACATATTAAGCAGCACAACTGTTTCCAACATTTTTAATAAATCAGCATTTTAGAGTTTATATATATGTATATTATACGCACGCACGCACGCACACACACACACGTTGGTTTACAGGGACTCTCCATAGGCGTAATGGTTTTTATACTGTACAAACCGTATTTTCTATCCCCTTACACTGCCACTGCCCCTAAACCTACCCATCATAACATTCTGCATTTTTACTTTCTCAAAAAAACATAATTTAGTATGTTTTTAAAGCTATTTAAAATATGAGGACATTTGAAATGTCCTCATAAGCCACATCTATAGTGTAATACCAGTGTAATACCAATGTAGTTATACAAATTTGTGTCCTCATAAACCACATAAACAGACACACACACACACACACACACACACACACACACACACACACACATATCATACTGATCCAATCTGTTGTCCACTTGTACTAGCTGTAAATTTCATCTGTGGTCATTTGGCTACCAATGTCCTTTACTCTAAAGCAAACAGAAATTATCCTGACAAGGTCATTGCCGCCTCTTAGTGTGAGTAGCTGTAGGCGAGGGCCGCAGTAGCCAGAGCTCTCGTCTCTGAACATGTGGCTGTTTGACTGCAGGCCTGGCCTGTAATTACACAGACATTTGTGAGGGAGTATGTCCATGGGGCGAGTTGGTGCCTGAACCGGTATGCCCTCCCAGGCCTCTTTTACCCCTCTACCCCTGTCATAAATCAAAGGGCCAGCTGCCAGTGGCTCATTATCGGTGTAATTATCTCATCCTGCAGTCCTGCTTTATCTCCAAGACAGCCTGGGCCTCACAGCCCTATCCCGTCCTTTCCCAGACAGACCACTGCATGAGCCCGCTCCTCTGATCCTGCGCCCTGTATTCATCTCTGATATGTATAATCATGTTTTTAATTGGTATTTTAATGAGTTTCTGACATGACCACTGTTAGTAAAGGAGGGTTTCAGCAGGTCGGCAAATCAATCCATGTTCATTGTCCCTAAGACAAAGAGAAAGCTAAGAGGTGACCGTTCTTTTTTTCAGTCTCTGGCCCCAAATTATGGAATGAGCTGCCACACTTCACATCAAGCAACTCACTTCTAGTTTTCAAATCTCTTCTTAAAACCAATTTTTTCTCTTTGCCCTTTAACACAATTTGAGATGACTTTTATTGTGACTGCCCTTTTACTGAGTTAACTTCTGGTTAAGTTCAAGTTTTGATGTGGTTACCTTAAGTAGTTTTAATGTGTGTTATGTAAATTATTTTGTGTATTGCCAATGTACAGCACTGGCTAACCTTATTTTTAAAAATGCTTTATAAATAAATGAGATTGAGGTCTTAAAAAGTCTTAATTTGACCTTCCATCATTTAAGGCCTTAAAAATGTCTTAAACTGGAGCAGCAAGTCTTAAATTCAATATCATGTCATTAAATTAGGGCCAAAAACATGCAGAAAACATGGGCAGAATCCAGTCATAAAAAT